>NW_018165103.1:123180-147464 GCF_001263595.1 Phalaenopsis equestris
ACCTTATAAAGGATTTTCAACAAAAATTGGATGCCAATTTGAGGTCTAAGGCATTCAATTGTTGAAATTTGGGGTGTTAGCCAATATTGGGGCTAATTTGGAGATTTTGTCAAAGATGGTCAAATTGACCAAATTGGACCAAGGTATAGTTGAACAAAATGAAATTGGGAATATTTTAGATTTATTGGGATTTTTAAGGAATTTTTGGAATTTTTGGATTTTTGGGTCATAGAGTGGTATCTTGGTAATTTGGTCATTTTTGGAAATTTTGATAAATTTGGATGTATTCAAGGTGTTTGAAATGGGTTTTGATCAATTTTGGGTATTTTGGCAAAATTTGGGAATTTTGGCTAAATTTGGATCCCAAGGGCAGTTAGGTAATTTGGAGGTGCCTAGGGGCAAAAGACCAAGTTGGGCATCTCACATAGAATTGGATAGATATCCATTCTAAATGAACCATGGATTAATGTATTGTGAAGATATGGTGTACTCTAGTTCCAAGTCAACACCCAGGGTCAATTCTAAAGCCATGTAATCCTATAGGGACTCTTCTTGAATTCTCTCATAATGATCTTACCTACTAAATGCTAGAGGTTAAGATCAATATATGAAACTTCAAGTTGAGTAAAGAGAAATGCTTTGAATTTCTAATAGTGAGGGTACCTTTTCTAGCTTTCTAAGACTAGTCAATAGGAAAGTCCTATGGCTAGACCTAGGCTACTGAAGAAGTTTCTAGACCTCAACCAAAAGTGAGGTCAACAAGAGGCTTCATCCAAGTAGTGACAACATTTACTAGTTGAATAAGGTCTTGCTCACCTTGTTCGACCAACCTGTAAACATCCCCAAATGTAGACCAGTTCCATTGCCTGAGTGCTTTACTAATTTTTTTCTATAGGTGCCAAAGTTTAACAAGAGGATTGGGATGATAAATATCTTTCCAATTGGCTGATATGGTATTAAAAAAATTTGGATGGTTAGACCACATGTTCAGATATTTGAAAGGGGTAGGACCTTTAAAAGATGATGCATTAATAGAAAGGAGCAGAGGTCTATGATCAGATTCTCCAAAATTAAGTTGGGTAACAGAAGTGTAAAGATACATCTGAAACAAAAGGTCATTTGCAAGAAACCTGTTCAACCTCTCCCAAGTGTTACCCCTTCTTCAGGTGAACTGAGACCCAAGGAAACCAAAGTCAAACTGACCTGCAGTCACTGAATTTTGTCATTAGTGAAAGATTTGGAGGCCTACCACCCTTTTTGTCAGTAGGAGATGAAATACAGTTAAAATCACCCCCAACCAGCTAGCTGGAGGACAATGAAGTACCTATGACATGTAGATTAGCCCAAAGATCTTCTCTGTTAGATTTAGTGCAGCCTGCATAGATAAAGGTAACATATCCTATGTTGCCTGCCATATCTAAGGAGAAATGAAGGAATTTTAAGTGGTTGATTAAGATAGAACATCTGATTTCCTATCTACAAATGAGCCAAATTTTATTGCTGCAGTTGAACCAAAAGTCAAATCCATGGAAAGATTTTTTAATTTTATTAAAATGTTTATGAACCATAGGTTCAAGAATTTCCATACACAAGAATTTGTACTTCCTATTGAGATTTTAAAGTCTTTTTAATGAATGGGGGTGGGCAATCCCCCTATGATTCCAAAATAAGAAATTAATCAGGATGGGAGGGTTTAGATTTAATCCTAGTGAGCCAAGTTAAGGACTCCCTCCTAATAGAATAAGAGCTCCCAGCTTCAATGATGAGAGTATCATCTAGTGAAGTTTTCACCTAAATTTGATTTTTATTCTTTCTCCTAGCTCTCTGTAGCTGTCAGTCAACCTCCAATTCTTGCTGCATCTCAACAATTGGAATAGTGATGGGGTCTGATGAAGTATTTTGTTGCAACTCCCTTTCTTGATCTTCATGAATAGGGAGATTTTGTAAATTAGCCACTGCCACCTCAACAGAGAGATAGTATGGGTTTTAGAAGTTGTGGGATTAATGGCTATCTGTTCCAAATGGGTTTTCTCTCCTGAATTAGTCGGCTCAAAGCTGAGACCCTCGTCAGCCACATTTGGTAAGGTTCCTCTACCTATAAGGCCACAGGGGGGAGATGTTTTCAAGGGAAAATGTGTATTCTTGATAGGTTTTAGTGATGGGTGGAGCCTAAAGAACTTTTGATCAGTGAGACTAAACATTTTGCAATGGGAGAAGCAATATGGCTTCTACTCCATAACAATAGGTTGCCAGTAACCATTATGATTAGTACCTAACTAGACTTCATCAATGGTGGGGGATATTAATGTCCTTTTCCACCAGGATTTGGGTTACAGAAGGTCTTGATGGATTGAAGATGGATATATCAAGCTTCATAGGCCTGCCCAATAATGCACCAATTGAAAAGAGGACTTTGTGGTTGAAAAAGTGAAGCTTCAAACCAGGGATTTAAAACCATATTGGTATAATGGGGAGTTGTTTGCCAATGTCAAACTCAGGTGTCCACTTAAGCAGCTTCATCTGAATACCATCAATAGTGATAAACTTTTTGGAGAAAATTCATGCATAATCTTCTTCATTAGTCAACTGAATCATAACATGTTTGTCATCAAATAAACCCACCTTTCAGTGACCTATTAACTTTAACTCATCAAAGGTTTCTCTAATTAAGTGCATTTTCGGGTGACCCAGTTGGAATTTCCCAATCAAGGTAAATTTTCATTTAGTTGAGAGGTTAGAGACTTCCGGTTGTATATATAAGCATATATGTGTTCCCACATATAGAAGTAAAGGGGCATATACATACATAGCACCCAATTCTTATGTAATAAAAAATTAAAAACCTAAAATTTAATCTTTAGAAACTTTATAAAACACTAATTTATTTCCTTTACATGCATGTCACCAAATACCTAAAGATTTCAATATCTTAACAAATAAAAATCATCAATGCATTTCATTAATATCAGTCAAAACATTCAGATAACCTAAATCCTAAATGAATGAATTAAGGAATGAAATATGAAAGGAATAAAAAAAATGTGAAGGTGATTCGAGAAACGAGGGTACATTAGATTGAAAGGAATCGTCAGAGTCCAACCACTAACCGCAAGTTCACCGCTGTTGAAGAACTCCACTAGCTTTGCTGTAGTGAAACCAGAGATGATGACGCGCAGAAAGGCCTAATATTACGAGAGCTAATTAAGCAGAGAAGAGAGATCATGAATAAGAGTGGGTTTGAAATTAGGTTTAAAGAAGTTTGCATTCACTTAACGTCAAAAGTTAGAGTTTTATAGCTATTAAGTGGACATTATTTTGTTAGAATTTTCAACGGCCTTTTCCAACACAAATTTTTTTTGTGTTTGCAATTATTTATGTAAATTTGTACGCTAATTATATCTAGTGAAATCTCCCTGTAAACCAGATGCAAGGTTGTGCATTTGAAATAGTCAAACGATGATTTAGATGCTAATTATCTATATTCATGTAGTCATAAATGAACAAAAACTAATAAAAATTAAATTAATATTCACCTGGAAAAAACTAAATTAGCCATTTATATATGAAAACATGAGTTACTTAGATTTTAGCGTTAGCCATTGTTTATGCCATAATAATCCTTATTATGGTCTAAGCTACTCCATCCATCTACCACAAGGCCCATCTCATTGTCATCTAGCTTAAAACCTTTGCTATCGTAAACATATGAGAAATTTGTACTATAACCATATCCAATAAGAGTTGTACCATAGTTGTCTCCATCCAAGCCCACATGATCACTACCATCACTAGACTTGTATCACAAAAAACCCTTACAATACACGAGTCAATGTTATTTGCAGCATCGCTATCTCTACCAAGACTAGCACAACAACTCTCTCTGTATGCCAACATCATAAATACTAATAACAACAACTTGATAAGTTTTTATTAAATTAGTGTCAGTTTCAATGAGTGAGACTCTGGATAGAAGATAACTATTTCCATCGAAATAGAAGTTGTTCTATTAGGCTAGGTCTGCATGGTTTTGCTCATTGGTTCTTTCCATAAAAAAATCTTGTGTTACATTCTCCACTTTATTAAATAATTTGTTAGTGTATGATTGAGAATGACAAGGACAATCAAGATTGTTCCTCTCCCTACAAGTTAAATTTCTTATACAATGACACTTTTTTTGACTCATTTATAAACATTTCAAAATTCAACAATAATATCTTACCTATAAATATGTGTCATTGATGATGACAGCCTGAGATGTACTTCACCCTTGTGTCATAGAATATTACATTTCACCTTTTTGCTGGGCAATTAAAGGAGATGTTATGAAGTTTTTTTTTCTTCGTCAGTGAACTTCGAGCAAGCGATATTTCGATGTAAGAATAAATGCTAAACCACCGGGCTGCTATCTCATCTGCATATCATGGAGTACTTTTTCCCAAAAACTAAGAGTTAATTGAATCCTTCAAATGAATGAAATTTTCATAATCTATAAGGAAGAAAACTTCAAGAGATTTTGGTCTTAATAAAAAATAATACTAAATACATCAAAAAAAGAAAATTTCTAAAATTAATATCTGTCACAGCCAATGTTCAAAAAATTGAAATGGATATTGAACACAAAGACACGAGGAGGCTCAACTTTCAAAAGTTATAACCAAAATCATAATAATTTTAGCATGTTTTATTAAAATTTAAAAACAACTTATTTGTAGAAATTGAAATATGAACCATAAGAATCACACTATAATAATTTTAAAGAAACTTTAGGGCCATTTAGATAAATACTACCCATTCTTATGCATTTACATATTTAACACCACTTCTTTGCTTTTTATATTTACACCACCCAAATCATTCATATCACATCAAAACTACCACATGTTTAATTTTTAAATAATTAAATTCACTTTTTAATTCATAGTTAAGGTGGTATGTTTGTAAAAAAATAATGTTTAGCTGTTAGATATGTAAGAAGATAATAGAAAACAATCGAGTGGGATGCATGTAAACTTCCAGAATTTTATAATGAATACATACTAAATGTTGTAACTTAACATTAAGCACGCCGTAACAACATTAAAATATTTTTATATGTCATATATATATATATATTATTTCTAGAGAAAAACCTTCAAATTTCCAACGAACTATCCAACCAGTTTGGCTCAAACAACTCCAACATGAAGAACCGTTATGATAGTAGAAAATATAACCCCATCCTCAGACTATAACTAACCTAAAAATGTATATAATAACATAGTGGCATGCTCATATTGGACAAACCTCCTGCCGTAAGAGGTATAAACCATGCAATTATCCATTGTATAAATTTGTATATCTATAATAGGTATACAAACCTATATGTATGTATGTATGTATGTATGTATGTATGTATGTATGTGTGAGTGTGTGTGTGTGTGTGTGTGTGTGTCCATATATAATAATAATAATAATAATAATAATAATAATAATAATAATAATAATAATAGATGGTGGCTGTCGAATTTGCTCTGGTAGGGTTTGGCATTCATGGTGATTTTGCTTTCTTCCGTTGCTGGTGAGATCTTTCCTTCTCTTTGATTTTCTCCTCTCGTGTTTGTAGTCATGCCTCTGGTTGCACGTTCATTTGTTGACGCTGTTTTAGATAGAGGCAGTGGTTCGGCCACTCCCTCCAATGAATTTTTTCCGTAAAGTTTTCATGACTCTTGTAGTTGGAGGAGATTATACTTTTATCACGAAATTGGGGACAAAGAACAATAAATTTATGCTTTTTGTTTATGAGGACAAAACTTCCATTTTAGCATCAACTTGTCGTCTGGCCCTTGTTGGTAAATTCAATTATGGCATTCCTAAGATTTAGCTGGTCAAAAGGAAATTTGAAATGTTAAAGCTTAAAGGTTGGTGGAAGGTTGGTGTCATAGATGGGCGGCATATATTTATATAATTAGCCAATGACGAGGATTACACTCTTCTTTTTGCTAAAAGGTTCATGTGGGTTGAGAACAGTATGATGAAATTTCAGAAATGGTCTATTAATTTTGATCCAAAAGCTGAATTGGCTATTATTCCGATATGGAAATGTTTCCCAGGGCTTAAATTACATCTGTTTAATCATGAAATACTCTTTTCACTTGCTGCTACTTACGACAAGCCTTTAAAAATGGATCCTTCCACATTTACTTTATCAAAACCATCTGAAGCACTTATATTGGGTGAACGAGACATTACACAACCTTTTTGTAATAAAATATGGATAGGATTGCAACGCCAAGGATAATGGCAGCCTGTTGAAATAGAAAGGCATTTGTCATATTGCACTCACTGTTCTATGTTCAATCATCAAAACACTTCTTGTTTTCGCTTGAATCCACAACTCAAAAAAACTCACAAAGAAACACACACTATTTTACCTGTTATTAACCCTAATATTGAACACCCTGATGTCCAAATTAACGTTGAAACTAGGGTTGATCCAGTTGAAAATCCTATTATTATCAACTTCATCTCTACCCTGCAACCTCTAGGTATAGGAGCTACACATATTTGTGATGAAGCCAACCCTCTACATATGAACACTAATGAAAGTTAGGAAGGCACTGATATCTTACATACTAGCAATGATATTAACCCTCAACAATTGCAGATAAATGAAGAAGTTGTGTTGGTTGAAAATTCAAATGAGCATGCTACTAATGTTGCTTTTGATGAGCCTGTGGATATAATGCTTGCGGGGCACACTACTGATAAGGGACACCTCCCTTCCTCTAGCACTATGGTTCATTCTCCTATAGCTGGAACTCTTTTTGATATTGTTGATATACATTCTTCTTTAGCTAATGCTAATATAACTTTGGACAATGAGTGGCAGGTGCAAAAGTATTCTAAAAAAAGTCTAAACGCAACATTGAGCTATTTAGACTTAATGCTGGTAATATTATACAGGAAGGCATTTATCCCTCAGATGGGGAACATTTGGTCAAACCTACTAGATCTTCTAGAAGGTTTGGCTCACGCCATCATGTTTAATATTATAGTGTGAAATATTAGGGGAGTGGCGGACCCTAATTCCCTTAATAGGCTCAAAAATCTTTGTAGGGTCCATAAACTACTCATTTTTATGATTTTGGAACCTTTTGTTCATGTAAATAAACACATAATTTTTAATAAATTCATAAGTTATCATTCTCATTGCAATGTTAAAAACAAAATTTGGCTTTTCTGGAAGCCCACTGTCACTCTTTCAATTATTGAAGATGAGGATCAGTACATTCTGACTAAATTTTGTTTTGATGGATTTCAGGAGTGGGACACTTTTGTTTACTCTAGCTCTTCTTTGCATGAAATTGGGCTTTGGCAAAAAAATGAGTCAATGGGAAGCATCAGACATGAGAATTGGTTTGTAGGTTGTGATTTCAACATGATCATGAAGCCTACCGAGACCAAAGGGGGTGGTAGAGTTGAGCCATCTCTTATTAACATGTTTTCTAACTCTATTGCTAATGCTGGTCTTTATGACTTGGGTTATTCTGGATCTATCTACACTTGGAGGAGGGGTTATCTTTATCATAGATTGGATTGGTTTTTGGCTAACTCTGCTTTATAAGTCATTTTCTTATTATGAAGGTTCAGCATTTGAGTCATGTTACCTTTGATCATAATCCTATTTTGCTCACTTTGGCTTTTACTTTTAAACTGACCATGTCTCATTTTAAATTTCTTAATGTTTGGACTTCTCATGTTACTTATCTTAATTTGTTAACTCAAGCTTGGAAATTTGATGGAGTTGGGACTCCCTGGTTTGTTTTGTGGCAATTACATAAGAAGATGGCTGCCCATATCATTAAATGGAATTACTAGGTCTTTGTTAATGTTCATAAAAAAGTGCAAGATGCTTAGCACACTGTTGATTTTATTGAAGCCCAACGTGAGGTATTTCCTCACTTGATGGCTATTGTTTCCCAAGCTCATCTTGCTTTAATGAATGCTATGGCATTAGAGGAAAACTTGCTTAAACAAAAGGCTAATGATTCTTCCTTTGTTGCAGGGGTTAGAAACACAAAATATTTTCACGCTACCCTTAAACATAGAAGAAGTATTAATAACATTTTAAAAATTAAAAAAGGGGGATGGGAGTATTTTAACTAATATGGAAGAGATTGGTGATAGTGTTGTTACTTACTTCTCTGAGCTTTTTCAGACCTATACATACACTATGCCTGTTGACCCCACTTACTTTGTGGACAAGTTTAATTATATTAGCAATATTTTTTTGTCTTATCCTCTTGATGAATAGGAAATTTTGAATGCCTTCAAATCTATTTACCCTAACAAAGCTCCTGGCCCAGATGGTTTATCTTCTGCTTTCTATATCCATTCTTGGGAGGTTATTAAGAAGGAGGTTATTCTTGCCATTCAAAGTTTCTTTCTTGTTTCTTTCTTGGACATAACCTCTTGGACATAACCCTTATAAATATTTCATCTCAGCTCTGATTGGGCTTATTCCTAAAGTTAACAATAATATTTCTTGGGAGAACTTCCGTCCTCTTTCTCTCACTACTGTGATATCTAACGTTATGAGTAAAACTATAGTTAACAGATTGCAGCCTCATCATGCTCACATTATTGCTGATCAGCAGTCTGCCTTCATCATGGGTAGGGATATTATGGATAATATACTTTTAGCGCAGGAGATGATTGAAGAGTCAGAAAAAAAGTGCAGGGGGGAAACATGGTCCTTAAATTGGACATAAATAAAGCTTTTGACATTATTAGCTAGGACTTTATAATTAATATTCTGCAGAGTAAAGGCTTTAAACAGGATTTCTCTTCTCTCATTCAAAGGTGGCTATCCAATAATAGCTATAGTGTGATGGTTAATGGTAAAGCTCATGGTTTCTTTTCCGCTAGCAGGTATATTAAGCAAAGGAGACCCCCCTCTCTCCCACTATTTTCATAATTGCATTTGATTATCTATCTAGGCTTATTAATAAGCTGCATTATGAGCATCCTTATCTTCAATTCTCTTATAAATCCAAAATTGTGGTGATTCACCTTGCTTATGCTGATGATGCTGTATTGTTTTTAAATACTAGCAAACATGCCATCAAAGCTACTATTTTTTTATTAAAGGATTTCCAAAATATTTCGGGTATGATGTTGAACTTAGCTAAGTGCTCTATTTATTTTGGTAAAGGTGTTCCCTCTTCCACTGATGCTTGGGCTTCTAATTTTACTGGTTGCAATATATTTAAGTTACCTATCAAGTATCTTGGGGTCAACATTCTTAGAGGTAGAACTAAGCAAACACAAATGGATGAGGTTACTGAGAAGGTTAAGATCAAGATAAATGATTGGACAAATACTTTTCTTTCTAATGGGGGTCAACTCACTTTGTTGAAAAGTGTCCTTTACACACTTTCACTCTACACTATGCAAGTTCTCAAAGCTAAGAAAAGCACTCAAGTGAATCTTGAAATAATTTTTAACAAGTTCCTGTGGAAGGGAACTAGATCATCTAAAAGTTGGACTACTTGGCACTATACATGCAAGCCTCTACGTGCTGGCGGGCTTAGGTTTAAAACTTTACATCATACTATTGATATTAACATGTGTAAACTCTGGTTTAAATTTTTTTTGGGGCAGTCACTTTGGGTAAAGTTTATGCTACATAAGTATTGTAAAAATTTACATCCCTCAACGATTACTTGAAAGTTGGGGGACTCTAAGCTTTGGAAGGTTATTATTCCTACAAGGGATGTAGCATCTCATTTCTTGTTTAGGGGCATTGGTGATGGCGGTTTTTCCTTCTGGAAGGATGATTGGAGCATCTCTATGTATTCTACTTTGCCTACTTCAGGTTATGATGCTAATTTGTTAGTCTCAGATTGTTGGATTGATGGTGATTGGAATTTAAATATGCTGAATTCTTTAATTGGTGATATTACCCCTGCTATTGCTACTATTCCTATTCATGCTCATGATAAAAATTTTGCTCACTGGAAGCACCATGCTAGCACATTAGTTACTAAGATGCTTTACTCAAAACTGCACTCTTTTACTCCTTGGAAATGGCATGTTTACACTTGGCATAAATTTATTACTCCTTCTATTCAATTTTTCCTTTGGAGATATTTTCATAAGCTGCTCCCTCTTAATGATATACTTAAACTAAAAGGGTTACAACTGGCTTCTTATTGTTATAATTGTAAAAAAAGATGTCGAATCTTTTAATCACTTATTTTTTGACTGTCCTTTTACTAAAGAGGTGTGGCAACGTATTGGGTTTTACTTTGGTATTACTTCGCCCTCAAATCTGACCCTTAAAGTTGCTACTGAAACTTGGAAAGAGTTTGATTCTTCTTTCATTAAGCACTTTTATTTCCCTGGTATTGTTTTATGGTTTATTTGGATGGCTAGGAATAATAAAAAATATGAAGCTTCTTGTCACACTCCCTTTACTACTTCCACTTTAGCTATGACTTATTTTAAAAAGGCTTGGAAGACTTCCATTGAACAGGATTCCTCTCCTACTGTGGGTAGGGGTAGGAAACCCATTTTGATTAAATGGGCACCACCCCCTAATGGTAGGTTTAAAATTAATGTCAATGGAAGTTTTTTCAATGCCTATACGGGTATGGGAGGGCTGATCAGAGATTCTTTTGGTAAGTGTTGTGTCTATTTTGCTTCTCCTTGTATTGCTAACTTTTCTATAGAGGCTGAAACTATTGTTGTGCTTGCTGCTCTTCAAATTGTTGCATCACTCAATTTAAATGGAATTATACTAGAAACAGACTCTGAAACACCGTATAACATTCTTTTGGCTAAGATTAAACTACCATGGTATATCATACCTTGGTTGAGATGTATTAGGCATATTATAGAGCATCATCATCTAAATATACTTTATTCATTCACTTATAGAGAGGGTAATCCATCTGCGGATTGACTGTCTAAATGGAGGGTGCAAAGTGCTATTTTTGGGGTTTCTCCTCCCTCTATCTTGCTTAAACTTATTAAAAGTGACTTGACAGCTCCTTATGTTTGATTTTAATCTATTGTCTCTTTATTTTAGCTTTTTTTATGTATCATCAGACTGTCATTGGCTATTTTGGATGGCATTTCCTTTGCTTACTGGATCGCTAGGATGAAATTACATGCAGGCTGTGTGGACTGGCTTTTGTTGCTTTTGGGGAGAGCTACAGGAAACCTTTAATCATCTTTTGCTTCAGCTTCCTATACTTTTGGATATTGGTTTCCTTGTTTCTGAATTACCATGGAAGCTTTTCTTTCTCTGAATTTTGGAAGGATGTGGATTTTTTTGTTGGCTTTGGCAGTTTATGTTGGTTTACTTGGTATCCATTTTTGGCTTGGTTAATTGCTTTAATGCAGTAATTTATACCTCTAGTATCTTTAATCTTTCTAATTTTTAAATTTCTTTGTGGGAGCCTGCTGGAAGGTTGATTTGGTCCTGTATCTGGTTGTTGGACCTTGTTATGAAATTGGTTTTATCTGCTGGGACAGTTTAGCAGGTCATGAGTTATATGGTGCTGTTGTTTTCATTAGTTTCACTGCTATTCCTTGTTGCTGCTATCGGGGTTTTGATACTCTTCTTGGTTACTGCCTTATTTATTATTATCTGGATTGGTTGGTGAAGGGACAACATTTTGGAGCTTGATGCCAATCTGGGATTTACGTATTTGGATGCAATTCCCATTATGGTTTCATGGTTTCTATGGTGTTTGGGAGGCTTTTTTCAGTGTCCACAAGATATTTATGCACAATTTTATTCATTTTTTCTATTGTTCTTACTGTTTTAACTTGGCAGGGATTTACCTAATTGATTGCAGGATGGGTCTAAGTTTAATGCTGATCCCGTTGGACATTTCGCTCTTAACTTCGATTTTGCTCTCCTCTATTATAGTTACCATGAGTTCTGGTATACATGTAAATTTTGGGTATACATTTCTTTTTTGCACACATTTAGAGAGTTTACATGTATTTTTTGAATTTTTTGTGTGGGGTTGTAATGTGGATAGTGGAACCTCTAAGAACATGATGTATTTTATTTTGCTTTAGTTGAGGATCCACTATCCCTCCCAAACTTTGTTACCCTTTTTCTTTTTTAATGTGTAAGGAGCGAGTTGCTCTATTAATTATATATATATATATATATATATATATATGATATAAATGCGATGGAAGAGGAATGCTCATTTTTCAGGGCCTAAATTGCATCTTTTTAACCATGAGATACTTTTTTCACTTGCGGCTACTTATGGAAAGCCTTTGAAAATGGACAGTGCTACCTATACGTTATTGAGACCATCTGAAGCTCGTATTTTAGTTGAACGGGATATAACACAACCATTTTGTAATGAAATTTGGATAGGATCACAACATCAAGGATATTGGCAGCCTGTGCAAATTGAAAGACACTCACCTTACTGCACTCATTGTTCCATGTTTGGTCACTAAACATCATCTTGCTTCAAGTTGAACCCTCAACTTAAAAATTCTCCTTTTGCTTCACACACACACAATACCCTTCCCAAAAATCATCAATCTAATGAGCATCAGGACATCCCATTTACTGTGTATAATGTGGTTGATTTAGATGAAAATCCTCCTATACACCCTACTACTTCAAACTTCAATATTATAGACAAAGGGGCCTTACTCACTAGCGTTGATGATATTTCTCAACAAGTTAATACTAGTGTATGAATTGCTTTGGCTGATGATTGCAATGAGATAACTATTAATGTTGCTTCTGAGAAGCCTGCGGAAACAAATATTAGTGAAGGTAATGCTTTGGCTGATGATTAAAATGAGATAAATGTTAATGGGGCTTCTGAGAACCCATGAAAACAACCTTAACAGAGGGACCTCATATTTCTGATAATCTTTGGAATTCTATTCCCTCTAGCTCTACATTTGATACTACTTTAAATGAGACCTCTACTAATACTATTGATACTAATTCTTTGCTACATAATGCAGCCATAACTTTAGAAAATGAGTGACAGGTTCAAAACCACTTAAGAAAAAAGACTAAATGCAATAATGAGTTATCTAAGATAAATGCTAGCAACATTATTCAGGAAGGCATTTATCATTCTGATGGGGAACAGTTAGTCAATCCTATTAGATCTTCTAGAAGGGCTAGCTCACGACACCATGTTTAAAATTATGGTTTACAATATTAGGGGAGTGGCGGACCCTAACTCCCTTAATTGGCTCAAACATCTTTGTAGGGTTCATAAGTTACTCATTTCTGCTATTTTGGAGCCTATGGTTCATGTTAATAAATGAAAAATCTTAAATAAATTTAAAGGATACCGCTCTTTTTGAAACATTAATAACAAAATTTGTGTTTTTTTGGAAGCCCACTGTCTCTCTTTCTATCATTGAAGATGAGGATCAATACTTGTTAACTCAAATCAAGTTTAAAGATTTCCAAGGTTGGGGTACCTTTGTCAATGCTAGTTCTCAGTTGCAGGATAAATACTTGCTTTGACAAAAACTTCAACTCATGTGAAATGTTATTACTGAGAAATAGATAGTTGGTGGTGACTTCAATATGATATTGAAGCCTATGGAGAGACAAGGGGGAGGAAGAGTTGACCCTGCTCTTATTATTAGGTTTTCTAATTTTATTTCTAATACAGGTTTATTTGACTTGGGTTGCACTGGACCTCCTTATACATGGAGGAGGGGGTTCCTTTATCAAAGACTAGATCGATTTTTGGCTAATTCTGCTTTTTTAAGTCAATTCCCTACTATGAGGGTTCAACATTTGAGCTATGCTACTTCTGATCACAATCCTATATTACTTACTTTGGCCTTTACTATTAAATAGAGTATATCTTGTTTCAAGTTTCTTAATGTCTGGACTTCTCATGACACTTTTTTGGCTTTTTTGAAGCAGGTGTGGTAGTTTGATGGAGTTGGGACTCCATGGTTTGTTTTGTGGCAACTGCATAAAAATATGGCTGTCCATTTAACTAAATGGAATTACCAAATTTTTGGTAATGTTCACAAAAAAGTACAGCACGCTCAGAATGTTGTTGACGCCTTGGAAGCTCAACTTGTATGTTCTCCTGACATGATGGATACTGTTGCTCAGGCTCATATTTCATTAATGGATGCTATTGCTTTGGAAGAAAATTTACTTCAGCAGAAGACTAATGATATTTTCTTTGCTGTGGGGGACATAAATACTAATTATTTTCATGCCACTTTAAAGCATCACAAAAATATTAATAGCATTTTGAAAATTAAAAATGGGGATGGGCGTATTTTAACTTGTATGGAAGAGATTGGTGAAAGTGCTGTTAATTACTTTACTGAAAATTTTCAAACTTCTACTCATGTTATGCCTATGGAATCTACTCACTTTGTAGATGATTATAATTACATTAATAACCTCCATTTATCTCATCCTCCTGATGAACATGAAATTCTTGATGCTTTAAAGACTATTTGCCCCAATAAAGCCCCTGGCCATGATGGTTTCTCCTCTTCATTCTACACTCACTCTTGGGAAATCATTAAGAAGGAGGTGGTTCTTGCTATACAAAGTTTCTTCCTTGGTGATAAACCTAGTAAATATTTCACCTCTGATTTGATTGTACTTATACCTAAAGGTAATGATAGGAGTTCCTGGGATAATTTCCGTCCTCTTTCTCTTACTACTGTGATTTCTATAGTCATGAGTAAGATTATAGTTAACAGATTGAAGCCACATCTCTCTAATGTCCAGTAATTGATAGTCATTTACTGATAATATCCTCTTAGCACAGGAAATGATTGAAGATCTGAATAAGAAGTGTAGAGGGGGAAACATGGTCCTTAAATGAGACATTAAGAAAGCTTTTGACACTATTAGCTGGGACTTTATTATTATCATTTTGCAGGCTAAAGGCTTCCAACCAGATTTCTGCTCTCTCATTAAGAGGTGGCTTTCTAATAATAACTATAGTGTGATGATTAATGACAAAGCACATGGTTTTTTTCTGCTAACAGAGGAATTAATCAAGGAGACCATCTTTCTCCTACTATTTTTATTATTGCTTTTGATTACTTCTCTAGGCTTATTAATAAGCTGCATCTTGAGCATTCTCATATTCAGTACGATCATAAATCCAAGATTGTAGTGAGTCATCTTGCTTATGTTGATGATGTTATCTTATTTTTAAATGCTAGCAAACATGCTATTAAAGCTACCATGTCCTTGTTAAAGGACTTCCAAAGCATCTCTGGTATGATGTTTAACTTGGCTAAGTGCTCCATTTATTTTGGTAAAAGTGTCTCCTCTAACAGTCATGCTTGGGTTTCCACTTGCACTGGTTGCAAAATTTCTAAGCTTCCTATTAAGTATCTTGGGGTTAACATTCTTAGAGGCAAGAGGAAACAAACTCAGATAGATGATGTGATTGATAAAATTAAACTTAAGATAGATGATTGAAAAAATACTTTCCTTTCTAATGGTGGGTGGCTCACTGTGTTGAAAAGTGTCTTATGTACACTTCCCCTCTACACTATGCAAGTCCTTAAAAACTATGCAAGTCCTTAAAACCATCCTTAAAACCAAGAAAAGAACACAAAAAATCTTGAGATTATTTTCAACAAATTTCTTTAGAAGGGCAATAGATCCTCTAAAATTTGGACTAATTGGCAGTACAATAGTAGGCCTCTTCATGCTGGTAGGCTTGGTTTTAAAATTGTGCAACAGATTATTGATATCAATATGTGTAAACTCTGGTTTAAATTTTGTTTCGGTTGCAAGAATCTTCACCCTTCAACGGTCAAAGGGAAGGTGGGGGACTCTAAACTTTGGAAAGCTATTATTTCTGCCAGGGAGGTGGCTTCTCATTTTATTTATTGGGACAGCGGGGATGACAACATCGCTTTATGGAATGATGAATGGGAAATTTCTTCTCATCTTACTTTGCTAATTCTGGTTATGATTCTAACTTGTTAATGTCTGATTGTTAGATTGATGGTGCTTGGAATATGGCCAAACTAAATTCTTTAGATGGTGCTTTAGCTCCTGCCATGGCCACTATACCTATTAGAGCTCATGAAAAGGATATTCTTATATGGAAACTTCATAGTAGATTTTTTGTTACTAAATTGCTTTATTTGAAACTACACACTTTTACCACTTGGAAATGGAATGCTTACACTCGGCATAAATATATATATATATATATTGCTTCCTCTCGATGATATTCTTAAATTGAAAGGGCTGAAACTTGCTTCTTTTTGTTACAACTATAAAAAGGATACTGAATCTGCCAATCACTTGTTTTTTGATTGCGCCTTTGCCAAGGATGTTTGGAATCAGATAGGGTGCTACTTTGGTATTAATTGGCCCTTAAACTTGAACTTTAAAACTCTTATTAGGATTTAGAAGTATTTTGATCCTGCTTTTAAAAAGCTTTTCTACTTTCCTATTATTTTTCTTTAGTTCATCTGGATGGCTAGAAATAGTTATAAGTATGAAAATCCTTGCCATACTTCTATCTCTATTTCTACTTTAGTTATGGCTCATTTTTACAAGACCTAGAATTTAGAAAATAGAATTTTTGCCTCTCCTCCTATTGATAGGGGTAGGAAGCCCATTTTGATTAAATGGGCACCACCCCCCCAAAGCTGGATTAAAGTTAATGTAGATGGTAGCTACTCTTCTGGTTATGCTGGTGCGGGAGGTCTATTTGGAGATGTTTATGGTAGATGCTTAGCTTATTTTGCCTCCCCTTGCAATGCCACTACAGTCCTTGAAACTAAAATTTGTGCAGCGCTTGCTGCTCTACAGATTGCTGTTTCTCTGAATTTCAATTGCCTTATTTTGGAAATTGATTCTGAGGCTTGGTTTCATATGCTTGCGAGTAAACTTAAGCCTGCTTGGTATATTATTACATTGTTGAGAAGGATCTGGCTTTATATTCAATAATCTTTCATTTTTAGAGAGGGTAATTCCTTTACAGATTGGTTAGCTAAATGTTAAATGCAAGGTGATTTTGTTGGGGATACTCCTCCACTTTATTTGCACACTCTTATACAGAGAGACTTATTGGATGCCCCTTATATTATACTTTAATTATGCTTTTTTTTTCTTCTCTGCTTGGGCCTACTGTGCTAGCCTAGGATTTTTCTTTGTTATTTAGCATGATGCTGGAAGTTTGCTGGGCTTTGTTTTTTAGTATGGTGGTCATTGTTTGGCTTCTCTACGTTAGTGTTGATGCATATGGAGCTGCAGACACTCACTTTTTATGGCACCGTCTGAAACCAACGTGGCATTCTATAATTGGGTTTTTCTATAGATTTTTTCTACTTCTTTGGAATTTATGTTTCCTTTCTTGGATTTTCTGGTCTGGTATTGTTCTCTACCTTTTGGATGGGCACGGGAAGGATTTTTTGATCCCGTCTGTTTTTGTTGGGCACTGTCAACTTTGGGGTCAAACACTTACACATGCTATTCATATTGATTATTGTTCTTTTGTGTTGTGGGAGCTTTATTTGAGAAACACTAGTTGTATAAATCTCCCTTACTTTGCTTTAATGATTTTAACATGGTGCAACATTATTATGTTTTTGTAGAAGATTTTTTCCATCGTTTACAAGTTCAGAACTTTATCCTTGCGGCTCTCAATTGACTTACAAGCCTTAAGTTTGATTTGATGTTTTTCAACACCGATGAAATGGGCTTAGATGTTTTTTTCTTTTTTTGGGTATAATCTTTCTTTTGGCATACTTTTTTGCAGTTATACATGTACTTTTTGGAGTAGTTTTACTACACTCTTTTCTTTTCTATTTGTGTGGAGTTGTACTGTGGAAAGTGGAGCCCCTAGGATTATGATGTTCTTATTTTTTGTGGTTAGATGGGGATCCACTTTCCCTCCACAACATTATTATGTTTCCCCTCTTTTATTAACGCGTAAGAAGCCATGAGTTGCTCTTTTATCCAATATTAATATATACGTATCTAGAGAAAGACCTTCAAATTTCTAACAAACTATCCAACCAGTTAGGCTCAAACAGCTCCAACATGAAGAACCATTATGATGGTAGAAAGTATAACCCCATCCTTAGACCACAACTAACCCAAAAATGTATATAATAACTTAGTGACATGCTCATATTGGACAAACCTCCTTCCATAAGCAGTATAAGTCACAAAATAATCCATTGTATAAATTTGTATATCTATAATAGATATACAAACTTATTTGTATGTATTTATGTGTGTGTGTGTGTGTGTGTGTGTGTGTGTGTGTGTGTGTGTGTGTGTGTGTGTGTGTGTGTGTGTGTGTGTGTGTGTGTGTGTGTGTGTGTGTGTGTGTGTGTGTGTGTGTATATATATATATATATATATGTATGTATTAAAAGAAGGAAATTTATTAAGTAGAGGAAAATGGGTTACATCTAATATAAGGTAGAGAACATAAGTCTCCCCTTATCAAAAGAGCAAGATCAAAAGGAGGAGTTACATTTAGCATGGGACCCATTGAAGAAGCACCCTTTGTAGCAAGCCAATTTGCACATCTGTTACCTTCTCTTGAGATATGACTCCGAAGGATCTGGAAGTTGTTACTAATGTAAAGAACTTTAATCAATTTGAGCAAGGGAACAATGAACTAGGGGGAGGAGAGATCTTCCTTGAAAAGCTGAACCGGCCAAGAAGAATCAAGTTCCAGATGTAGATGAGTCCAGCCCATAACAGTAGCTATTTTAAGTGCCCAAACCACTGATTGAGTTTTAGCATGTAAGGCATTAATTGTAGATATGGGGGAATGAAATGAAAATACAATAGAAACTTTCTAGTATGATTTCTAAAAATACCCCCCATGCCAGAAAAAGACTCCTTGAAACTTCCATTAGTATTGATTTTTATCCAAGGTTACAATGGTTTCCTCTAATAGATCAACTTGATATGGAGAGGAGTGGGCTTTAGAGGGCCACACTTAAGACCATGATTTGTTCTTCACATTGTAACCCATGATTGTAATAATCTTATAGATATAAGTCAGGCAATTGATGCTAATGATGACAGAAGTAATAGTAGCTCCCTCAAGTTTGTTACTATATCTGGCCATCCAAAGAAACTAAGTGATAATGCAAGGGATGATTTCAGCCTAGATCTCCTTCTAGGTACTCTAGCAATCAGAAAAATTTGGCAGTTAGAAAAGGAATAAGGTAGGTGTAGTTGTGATGTCATATGTGTCCAGATAGATTTAACAATAAGACGTTGGAAGAAAATATGAGAGAAAGATTCCTCCTGAGAAAAACAAAGAGAACACATGGATGGTCCCCTTAGACCTTTTAACTTAAGGATGTCATCAGTAGAAAAGATCTTGTGGAAATATCTCCAAGCAAATAAAAACATAGATGGGCTAAGATATTTAACCCAAATAATTTTTCCCCATTCCAAAGTAGGTCAATTGTTCAGATTATAGTATGCATATTTAGTGAGTGAAAGAAGTTGGGGGTTCTTGGTGATGATCCTGTCAAGTAGATTGGGAGAAATAGGGACTTGTGTAATGTGAAATTACTGTTCAGAGCTCACCAAATTTTCCAGCATGTGCTGATTCCACTGGTAATTCAACCAGCAGTTGTGAATGGGTAATGGAAGATGCCTCACAGGATGAGTGGAGGATGTATTAAGATTGCCCTCAAGTAACCAGTTATCAATGCAGAAATAAATCTTACCCTCTCCAACCTCCCAGATATACAAATCTTCAGCAGAAGTTCTGACCTTAAGTAATTCTTGAAATCTCCAAGTTTTTTGGTAGCAGTAAGAGGATGGATCAACTTATAGTATTTCAACATCATGAACTTGGCCCAAAGGGAGGATTTACCTCTAAACTTGATCAAAAGTTTACAGAAAAAGATTTGATGGAGCTGCTGAAAGGATTTGATAACCAAGGCCCCAGAAGACAAGGGAAGGAAGTGTTTATCCCATTTCATCTAGTGAATCTGTTTGTTTTGACCCTCCCACATGAATTTACTGAGAATGAGCTCCAAAGTTCTATAAGTACTTCTTTTCATTTTAAGCATTGTTAAAATTTACATAGGAAAAGAAGACATGATATTTTGACAAGAGTTACTCTCCCACCCTGTGAAAGATAGACATTGGTCCAACAGGAGATCTGTTTGGAGACCTTAGAGAACACCTCATCAAAATGGGTCTGTATTTTCCTGCCTTTGATAAGTTGGACTCCAAGATAGTTTAGAAGTAGGGTGGTAGTTCAAAAATTTGTGTAATCCTTGATCAAATTTTTTGAAGAAGGAAAGGTCTTTTGCTTAATATGAGATGACATTTGCTGGAATTAAGGGAGAGACCAGAGAGCTGCTGAAACTGTTGCAATATCAAGTACACCTTTTTTACTGATAGAAATGATGATTAAAATCTTAGGATTTGAGAACCTCCGAGAAAAATGCTAGCTAATTGAGTCATAGGCCTTAGAAAGGTCTAATTTGTACATAAGATTACCAGCTCGACAAGATCTATCAACATCCAAAAGTAATTCCCGAGTGAGCAAAAAAATATCAGTAATTTGTCTATCATAAACAAATGTAGATTGGTTTGGGGCAATCAGTTTGGGCAGATGTGGTTGTAATCTAAAGACCAAAATTTTGCTGATGAGTTTAGAGATCACAATGGTCTGAATTTCTCCCAGCTATGCTTTTAGTTGTTTTTAAGAATCAAAGTAATGGTAGAAAGAGAAAAATATTTAGGCATATCAGCCCATTTGAAGAAGTCTTGCATAGCATCAATAACCTCCATATTGACAATAGACCAGGCTTTCATATAAAAGGTAGAGGTAATACCATTAGCCCCTGCTACTTTGTCACCATCAATAGAACACAAAGCATTCTAGATCTCATCCTCTGAAGGAATGTAGGTCAAATCTAGATTATCAGTTACACCAACATCATTTGCAAAGAGAGAAAAATCATGGAATTGGGGGCTGAAATCATGAGGGGAATTCATAAAGGTCTGAAAATAATTGATGGCATTGAGATCAATTTGGTCAGGGTCATGTAACCAATTGCTATTAGAATCTTTAATCATGATAATAGCATTTGAGCTTCTGCTATGTTTAATATAGGCATGATAAGACTTTGTATTTTTGTCCATCCACAAATTTTTTAACAGCAGCTTTTTGTTTGTAGAACATCTCCTCCCGTTGAATAGCCTACAAGTAATAGGCATTAGCTTCAATAAGGGCTTGCTCATCTATCAGACCCAAAGTTTCATCCTGCTCAACCTTGACTAAAACCTTTTCTGCCTCCAGCACTTTAAATGTCAAATTACAGAAGTAAATACAATTCCAAAACTTTAAATTTCTAGCCACATATCTTTGAACATGCCATAATCTGATCCATGGAGGGAGGGATTTGTCAGGAGACCAAACAAATTTAGGAAAGGGAAGAAAATTTGGGTGTTCAAACCATACATTGAAGAATCTGAATCTGGGTTTAGGGAAAGCACTGGTGGAGGAAATAGAA
The DNA here is from genome assembly GCF_001263595.1 of Phalaenopsis equestris. Taxonomy (NCBI): domain Eukaryota; kingdom Viridiplantae; phylum Streptophyta; class Magnoliopsida; order Asparagales; family Orchidaceae; genus Phalaenopsis; species Phalaenopsis equestris. The sequence goes on from NW_018165103.1 coordinate 144,697, forward strand.
AAGAGGAGAGGTCTGTGATCAAAATAAGTGCAGGGGAGATGTGACACACTTGAATAAAGGTAAGTCTCCAGCCAATGGGAATTCACCAGAAATCTATCAAGTCTTTCATGGAGTTTCCCTCTCTTCCAAGTATCTAGGGGACCATGAAGAACAATTCAAAGAATTTTGCAGCCTTGATGTTATTAGTGAAAGTGAGCATCTGATTTAGATCAATTAGTTTTCCACCCCATGTCTAATTATGATTAGCCACTCTATTGAAGTCCCCTCCAACTAACCAAGGCCTAGTAATGGAAAGTTGTAATTGAAAAATCTGTTTCCAAAGCTCATTCTTATCACTAGGAGTACAACTAGCATAAACAAAGGTAGTAGAGGTATGAAGGAAATCACACTTAAGGGAAACATTTAGAAATTGGGTATGATTCACCAATATCTTAAGCAGGATATGCTTTCTGCAGAACAACCAAATTTTATTATTGATGTTAGAAAGAATAACTTACTTTGAAAAGCTTTGAAGAATTTTCTAGGAAATAGTCAAGGGATTCTTAAATAACAAAAAAGAAACTTTATGAGTCTTTTTTAGGTGCTTCAATCTACTCAGGGAATGTAGATCAGAGATCCCCCTGATATTCCAACATAGCAACTGATTCATGGATGGCAGAACATGATCCTCTAGTTTGTCTCCCAAGAGCTCAGGGAGAGGTTCAACTTAGTTTTCAGTGAGTAGATATCTAAGTTCCATAGATTCTTTCTTCTTTCTCTGCTCCTTTGGACTTCCCAGTGTTCTTCAAGGGAATGTCTTAAGAGTGGAAGAGCTTCTTTTATAATATCAGAATTCTTATTGTGGACCAAAGGATAGGAAAATACTACAGGTTCCACAGAAACAATGTTGATGTGTTAATCAGAGGTGTCTAAAAAGGAGTTATTTTGAGCCATTTCAACATTTTTTGAATGGAAAGGAGGCAAATTAAAGGTGGAATGGGAGGTAGGTAAGGGGGCAATAGTAGGATCATTAGGGATGTTGATGACCACATCAACAACCACCAAATTAGGACCATGAACAAAATCACTATCCCTCATAGTACAGCTGAGACACATCAGAGGTTCAGGACATGAAGGAAGATTGACTTGCCTAGGGTCAACAATCCCAACCAAATTAGGTAGGTTAGGAGTATTAGGAAGCACTTTAGAAGGTCTCAAAAAGGGGTGTAATGTGTAACATTTCTCCTGAGTATGCCCAAAAATCCTATAGTGATTGCAATAGAAGGGCTTCTATTTCATAACTATAGGCTGCAAAAAGCCATTATGATGGGTTCTAAGCCATACCTCGTTAATTTTAGGGAGATTAATTTCTCTTTCTACCAAGATCCTTATAATAGAGGGCCTAGAGATATTAAAGGTGGAAAAGCCCAACTTCATTGGCCTACCAAGAATGGACCCAATAGAGAATATGACTTGATGATGAAATTAATGTAGTTTCAACCTTGGAAGTTTGAACCATATTGGAATGATGGGAGGTTCCTGGGTAGGGTCAAAATCTGGTGACCATTTCAACAGTTTCATTTGTTGTCCATCAATTATAAGGTTCTTTTTAGAAATTAACTTAGCATAATCTTCCTCCTTAGATAAACAGATCATAATCTGGCTGCCATCATACAGGTCAGCCGTCCAGTTGGCAACCATCTTCAAGTCATTAATAGTTTCCTGATAATCCCCATCCTGGGGTGGCCTAATTGGAACATTCCCACTAAAGTGAACTTATAAGTTTCAGCCAGAGAATTGACTTCAGCTCCAGAAAAAAATAAGGCATGCCAGCCAGCCTTCTTATTTCTTCACAAAAGGACAATTAGTTCTCCCCAAAATGGAGTCATGATAAAATTGAGGAAAAACCAGCTTGTCACCCAAAGAGGAGCCAGTGACATCAGTACCTACAACCGCAATATAGGAACACTTGCCTATATAATTTGGGTCTGCTACATAACGTTCAACATCTATTCAGCACAGGAAGCACCACCTCAAGCCAAGACTAACCAAAAAAGACCAAGAAGAGCTCAGGACAAACATAACACCAAAAAGAGACAGTAGCAATATCCCCCAATCCAATGGAATAATAAAAATTTGAAAACACAGCAGCCCGGGAAAGCTGAAACTCACATAAACCACAAAAACCAACCAAGAGAAGGGGAACCAAATCCAAACAAAAAGAAAATAACACCACAAAATGAGTTCCAAATCTAAAGACTCTCTAGAAATGAGGAAGAAGAATCCAAGGCACTGGTAATATATATATATATATATATATATATATATATATATATATGTAGTGTAAAGGAGCTGGATCAACTCCAAAATTCATTAATAAGAACCAAGAAGTACATAACTGTGTGGATCCTTGACAAAGAGAGGATCCCACACCAAAACAACCACTTAACTAGTTGAAGCTCTTATAAAAGGGAGTGACAAATAATCTCCCTTAAAAAGAAAATCTAAAGAAGGACACACTTTCCTGCTAATAATCGTCTGTTCAAAGTGAAGCTCTTAACTTGCCAACCAATTTGTAGGTCTATTCCCCTCCCTAGGAATATATGAAAATTTAATACCGAGGCCAAGCCCAAGTTATAAATACTAGTAGTCCAATATACCAGATTCCAAGGATAGCTCAAAAGACCATTCAAAATATTAATTAGAGTGAGGGAATCAGATTCAACCCAAAGCTTCCCCATACCACACCTTCTGGCAAAGGATAGGGCCCAGAATATATATATATATAT
>NW_018165103.1:147474-165834 GCF_001263595.1 Phalaenopsis equestris
TCTTTCTAACATTCCTATATATATATAACCACTTGTTTTTTGATTGTCCTTTTGCTAAAGAGGTTTGACAACGTATTGGGTGCTACTTTAGTATTACTTAGCCCTCAAATCTTACCCTTAAAGCTGCTATTGGAATTTGGAAGGAGTTTGATCCTTCTTTAAACAAGCACTATTATTTCCCTGGTATTGTCTTATGGTTTATCTGGATGGCTAGGAATAGCCAAAAATATGCAGCTTCTTGTCATACTCCCTCTACCACATCTATTTTAACAGTGGCTTATTTTAAAAAGGCTTGGAAGTATTCCATTGGACAGGATGCCTCTCCTATTGTGGGTAGGGTTAGGAAACCCATTTTGATTAAATGGGCACCACCCCCCCATGGTTGGTATAAAGTTAATGTTGATGGGAGTTTTTCCAATGCCTATACAGGTATGTGAGGGCTGATCAGAGAAGCTTTTGGTAAGTGCATTGCTTATTTTTCTTCTCCTTTTATTGCTAATTCTTCACTTGAGGCTGAGACTATTGTTGTGCTTGCCGCACAAGAAACTATTACATCTCTCAATTTAAATGGCATTGTTCTAGAACAGACTCTAAAACACTATTTAACATTCTTTTGGCTAAGCTCAAACCACCGTAGTATATCATACCTTGGTTGAGAAAAAATTGGTATATTATAGAGGGGAAACACCTAAATAAATCTTATTCATTCACTTATAGAGAGGGGAACCAATCTGTGGATTGGCTGGCTAAATGGAGGGTGCCATGTGCTACTGTTGGGGATTCTCCTCCCCCTACGTTGCATAAATTTATTAAAAGTGACTTAGTAGCCCCTTATGTTCGATTTTAATTTGCTACCTTTTATATTCGCTTCTATTGAAGTAACATGGGATTATCTTTGGCTTTATTGGAAGGCATATTTATTTGCTTGTTTGATTTGTTGGGATGTAATTACAACCAGACTGCGTGGATTGGTTATTTTTGCAGGTACCTTTGGGCCAGGACTATTGTGGTGCTCTACAGGAGACCCTTAATCATCTTTTACTTTTGCTTCCTATATTTTTGGGTTTTTGGTTTCTTTGTTTTGGATTTACTATGGAAGATTTTGTTGTTTCGACTTATGGAAGGATGGTGGCTATAAATGTTGGCTCTGGAAGTTTATGTTGGTTTGCTTGGTTTGCACTTTTGGCCTGCTTAATTGCTCTGCTGCAGTCTCTTATAGTTCTAGTGATTTCAATCTTTCTAATTTTTTAATGGCTTTTTGGAAGCTAGCTGGAAGGTTGATTTGGTTCATGTTATGGTTGCTGGACATTGTACTGAATTTGGTTTTAAGAGCCTGGGATTTTTTAGTGGGTCAGGAGTTAAGTGGTGCAGCAATTTTCTATATTTTAACTGCACCTCTTTGTTGCTGTTATGGGGGTTTTGATTCTATTCTTGGTTACTGCCTTATTTTATTGTTTCTGGTTTGGTTGGTGAATGGACAACTTTTTTGGCCTAGTTGTGTTTGTTGGACACTGATATGAAATTAGCTGGTTGGCCCCTTTTCCTTCATAGAGTTGACACTACACGATATTGCTTGATGCCACACTGGGCTTTAAGCATTTGGATGCAATTTCCATTATGGTTTCACGATTTCTCTAGAGATTGGGAAACTATACTCTATTGCCGCAAGATAATTATGCACACTTATACTCATTGCCTTTATTATTTTTACTATTTTAACTTGGCAGGGTAACACCTAACTGAATGCAGGGCGGGTCTGATTTTGTTGCTGATTCCAATGGACATTGCACTCTTAACTTTAATTATATATATATATATATATATATATATTGATGAGGCCGGTCTCTATGATCTTGGTTACATGGGTTCCCCTTTTACTTGGAGAAGGGGATCCCTTTTTCAACGTCTCGACCGTTTCTTTAGAAATCAATATTTTCTCAACTACTTTCAAATCTCTAAAGTGCAACACTTAAATCATGTTGTTTCGGATCATAACCCCATTTTGCTTTCTCTTTCAAATTTCTTAATATCTGGACTACTCATGATATCTTTTTGAGTACTATTAAACAGGCTTTGCATATTAATGGTGTTGGTAATCTGTGGTTCGTGCTTTGGCAACTTCACAAGCGGGTAGCTGCTAAGTTACATAAGTGGAATTTTTATACCTTTGGCAATGTTCATAATAAGTTTAAAGAAGCTCAAATGGTTGTGGACATTCTTGAGGCTCAGGTCACATGTTCTCCTCATCATGTCATTGAGTTGGCCAAAGCACAAACAACTCTTCTTGAAGCTATTTCTTTGGAAGAAGATTTTTACAACAAAAAGCAAAACAACAAAAAGCAAATGATATTTATTTTACTAGCGAAGATCGCAAAACAAAATTCTTCCATGCCTCCATTAAGCATAAAAGAAATTTGAACACTATTCTTAAAATTAAAATGCCTGATGGGAGGCTACTAAACGATAAAGATGAGATTGGTAATAGAGTTGTGGATTATTTCTCTAATTTGTTTCAAGATACTACATAGGGTCTTCTTATTTTTTTTGATTTATTTGCTAGGGAACGGGAGTTTATCTCTAACATATCTCTTTCTAACATTCCTACGGAGTAGGAGGCTCTCTCTGTATTCAAGGAAATCAATTCTAAAAAGGCTCTTGGTCTGGATGGTTTCACTGCTCCCTTCTATGTATCTTGTTGGGATATCATCAAACATGAAGTTATTCAAGCCATCAAAAGCTTTCTTTAGGGTGATGATCTAGAGAAATTTTTTACTTCCTCTCTCATTGTACTCTTTACTAAGGGTAATGGCAAAACCATTTGGGATAAATTTAGACCCATATCCCTTACTTCTGCTATCTTCAAATTCATTAACAAACTGCTTGATTCCAGATTACAACCTCTTCTCACAAATATTATCTCATCGCAGCAATTTGCTTTTATAAAGGGGCATGAGATAACTGACAATATCTTACTCGCACAATAACTCCTTGAAGATCTTGACAAAAAATTTCATGGAGGCAACATGGTTCTTAAACTTGACACTAAAAAGGCTTTTGATACTACTAGTTGCAATTTCATCATTAATATTCTGCAGGCCCGTGGTTTTCAAAATAATTTCTGCTCTTTAATCCAAAGAAGGCTGCAGAATAATCACTACTATGTCCTTATCAATGGTAACTCCTATGGTTTCTTCTCCGCTCTTAGGGGTATCAAGCAAGGTCCCTTTATCCCCTACTATTTTTTATCATAGCTTATGATTATTTCTCTCATTTAATCAATCACATGTAGATGAGAAAGCCATATACTCAATTATCCCATAAATTGACAATTTTGGTTAGCCATTTGGCTTATGCGGATGATGCCATACTTTTCACTAATGCTAGTAAATCTTCTATTAAAGCACTTATACAGGTTCTTTATATTTTTCAAGATACTTTAGGTCTATTTTTCAATAAGGAGAAATGCAATGTTTACTTTGGGAAATTTGTTAATTGATCCACTACCACTTGGGCAGTATCTTACACTGGTCACCATGCTGCATGTTTGCCTCTCAATTTTCTTAGGGGCTGTCGTAAACAAACACAGTTAGATGAAGTGGTGGATAAAAGCAAGCATAAAATTAATGTCTGGAGGAATACTTTTCTCTATAATGGTGAAAAAATCACCCTACTCAAAAGTGTCTTATTGAGCATTCCTTTGTATCCATTACAAATTTTGAATCTTTAAAAGAGCCCCCAGATCATCTTATAGAGACTGTTTAATCATTTTCTTTGGTTTGAAACTCAATCTAGAAAGCATTGGGCTACTTTCTCTAAGCTTTGCAAGCCAATATCTACTGGGGGTTTAAGATTTAAGAGTTTGAAATAAATTTCTGATATTAATATGTGCAAGCTTTGGTTTAAATTGAGTACTAACAATTCTTTATAGGCTAGATTTCTCCTTCATAAATATTGTGCTCATTTAAACCCGGCTACTGTTCAATGAAAAGTGGGGGACTCAAAACTTTGGAAAGTAATCCTTAAAGCTAGATTGGTGGCAAGTAATTTTATTTTTTTGGGATATTGGAGAGGATAATATCTATTTTTGGCATGATCAATGTGGTTTGGGAGACTAGAATTTAACTACTCAATCACCGCTTAACAACTTGTTTATTTCTGATTGTTGGCTTGATGGAAATTGGGATGTTAACAAATTGTATGCTCTTATAGGTGAAAAAACTGCTCAGGTCTCTAAAATTCCTATACAAATGAAATCCAATGACACTCCACTTTGGAAAACCTTCTCTTCTATCTCCCCCACTAAATTGCTTTACTCGAGTATCTACAATTACGACAATTGGCGTTGGGGAAAAGAGATATGGAATGCATTTCTTTCTCCTTCCATCTCCTTCTTCCTTTGGACTTCCTTTGGAGATATTTTCTTCTTCCTTTGGAGATATTTTATTAACATGCTTACCTTTTATGATATACTTAAACTAAAAGGTTTGAAGTTTTCTTCTTAATGTTACCTATGTAAGAAGTATGAAGAATCTGCGGTGCACCAATTTTTTCAATGTTCTTATGCCAGAGAAGTCTGGTATGCTTTGGGCTAGCATTTTCATATGAACTGGTTGAACAAAACCTCTATTAAAGATTATGTCCTTAGTTGGAGAGCTGTTATTCAGGTGGATAAAAATTGGCTTGGTTTTCTGATGCTGGTGGATTTAGTGTATTAACTTTACAAACATCTTTCAATATTATAAAATACACACGACAGATACAATATTAAATATGCAAGTTAATCCCAATAAAAATAACTTTAATGAAAATAGTTTTATCATTTTAAAAATCTTTAAATTGCCAAATCCTCTTAAAATAATGCAAGTATACGTATTACTCAAGTAATAAAGGGCTCTAATGGAGTCCTAGATATCCATCCCACAGGGAAGTTGGAAATGCCTATAAGTCCTATAAGTAAACCTATAAGTAAATTCTTAAGATTATAATGTAAACTATAATTTTAAACTATAAAAAGGAAGTGCTAAATTTGAATATAAAGTAATAAAGTGCATGCTAAATAAAATGCAGTAAAAATACAAAGTTTATTAAACTAATTGTTAAACTTTCAAAAGTAAAATTCCAAAAACTAAACAAAATTTTTGTGATGAAGAGTTCAAATTTAAGAAAGTATCCTTCCCATTTACACTAAGTATATAGGTTGTGAAGAAATTAAAATCATTTGAAAAAATATATAAAAATTATTTTTTGCCAAATAGAAGCAACCTTATTCTTTACCCTTTTCCGAGTGCTATAAAGAATATTGACTAATAACTAATCAAGAGTGGTCCTTAATTTCTTGGTTAGGCTTGGAGTATAACTGCTGCCACTCTAGAGCTCCCACTACTTCCTCACCTGAGGGCTAACAATCTCGTATTAGTTTCCAATCAACTGGACTAAATTGGGGATAAATTGGGGATACCTTAAAATCTCTAATTCTGTATCCAACAAAGTATATTTTCATATTTATTTGCACTCATCATATTTATTTGCTCATATTTATTTGCACTCAACTACATTGATGATATCCTCTCCCATGAAATCAAATGTGATTATCACCATGTTGTAGAAATCGTAGCCCTTTGTAGCCCTTTTGGAACAGCCCTTTTGGAACATATGTTTCTCAACATATTTTAACAATGCAATTGACTAGATCAAAAATTAAATGAAAATCAATGTTCAAATCATCACAAATTATTAACATTTAAAACTGTATAAAACAAAATCAATTCTTCGCAAAACCATGTCTCAAAGTAGGGAGAAGGATAAAAAAGACTACTTAGAGTTCATGAGAAGGATACGACAAAATATGGATTTCATAAATAAAAATAAGTTTACAAAACAAAAAAAATAGAAAACACAACTTATCTCACAATCATTCCCAAGCAAATCCCTATAAGTTCTCTTCAAGCCTTTCTCTCCTTACAAGAACTCTTAAATCTCTCTTAGAATTGTAATGATGAAGAAATCTCTCATCTTTCCTCTCCTCTTACAGTCCTTGAAGAAAACCTTCAAGCCCTTGACTTTCTCTCTCTCTCTCTCTCTCTCCCCCCTTACACTCCTCCACCTCCCCCCTTACACGCCTTCCTCCAAAAACAATTCAAAATTCCCTCCAAAATTCTATCCAAAAGTCAACCCTTTTGAATTCAAAAGACATGTCCATTGATCCAAGAGACATCTCCCTTCATCAAAGAAACTTCCAAAGTGTCTATATGCATTGAATCACTCTAAGGGGTGTTTAAAATAAGTGTCTCCTTGAAAATTCACAAAAAATTTGTTCCGAACCACCTTAATCCGCAAAAGTCATCTCTAGAGCATCTGGCGCCAGCTTGCTTAAGTCCACGATGTTCTGGGTTTTGGCTCTTATGGCGCCAATCTGGCGCATCTAACATCATCTCTCTATCAAATGGCGCTTCTGGCACCAATCTGGCGCATCTGGTGCCAGTTCTTCGTATAATGGCACTTCTGGCACCAATCTTGCGCCAGAATTCACAAAATTCACTGTTTTGGCTCAAAATTTCGTCCTTCTTGGTACTTTTGCTCCAAATGCCTGAAATTGATATACTTGCAATAAAAACAAGAAAATACCATTCTTTAAAGTGCAATATCACCAAAAATAAGCATAAAATATATACTTAAAAGAACATATAGTTTTGGTGTATCAAAATCCCCCCAACTTAAATGTTTCTTGTCCTCATGTGACACTTTTACTACATAAAAGCATATGACTTAGGATAGAGATTAACCTATAACTCATATACTTTAGTTTAATAAATAAAATAATAATATTTAAGAAAAATCTTTAATAACTTATATTCAAACTCTAAGTCTAAGAGTACGTAGTAATCAAGTTTAAGATTTTTGAATCTCTATTCATTTTAAGAAAAATTACAATTTGTCATGTTAAGGATACTTAGAACATTCATATGAAAAAGAACTTCATGAAAACTTTACTATTAGTAATATTAAAACTTCAATACAAGTATAGAAAATGTAATAAAGCCTTTTCCTTAAGTTGATTCAAGTGAAGCCAATTTTTGATTAGGCATCTCCTCAAGCTTCTCCTCACTCATTTTTCTTTTCTTTTTTGTTTCTTTTCTTTTCTTTTCTTTTTTTTATTTTAGGATCTTTCAATCCTCACTTTTCTTTTCCTTTTTCAAGTGAGGATTACTATATCTGGATAGCCTTTAGTAATTTTGAAATTCACTATCGCCTTCTAAAAGTCAAAACTCACCTTTCTTCACTTTATAAATCCATATTAGTTTATGGTAATATTAAAACTTCAATACAAGTATAGAAAATGTAATAAAGCCTTTTCCTTAAGTTGATTCAAGTGAAGCCAATTTTTGATTAGGCATCTCCTCAAGCTTCTCCTCACTCATTTTTCTTTTCTTTTTTGTTTCTTTTCTTTTCTTTTCTTTTTTTTATTTTAGGATCTTTCAATCCTCACTTTTCTTTTCCTTTTTCAAGTGAGGATTACTATATCTGGATAGCCTTTAGTAATTTTGAAATTCACTATCGCCTTCTAAAAGTCAAAACTCACCTTTCTTCACTTTATAAATCCATATTAGTTTATGATTTTTCATAAAGTTTCATTTCTTTCTTCTTACATGAAACTCTAAGATTCTTAATACTTCAAAAATACAATTTTCTTTACTTTAAATAGAAAAAAACATAATCTTATCTTTTCATACCAAATATCTTAAACTTAAAATCAACCTTCATTATTAAAAACTTTTACCTAAATTTACCATAACATTCATAAACATATGTATACGTATGTAAATTTAATTCTTAATATCCCACATCATGTTAAATATATTTAAAAATATTGTTAATTGAGGACAAATAAAATTTAGTTTAGTTCTTTTTAAAAGAAATTTTTCTTTCCCCCAAACGTAAGTTCTTAGGTGATATAAAAATGTTTAGTACAAAAAATTTGTAGGTGAAAGAAAACAGTAAATGCATGAAAATAAAAACTAACATGTACAAGATTTCTGAGTATGAAAATAGACTCTGTTATACTGCATGTACTAACTTTAAAAATACATACTGGCTTTAAATTATTAAATGTAAAATAAGATATTCTAAAGAATTTGCTTAAAATTAAAAACAGAAACAAAAACTAAAATTACTAAAAGTGTAGAAATAGAAAAAATCTACTGTTACTATTACAATTTAGGTCCACAACATAAAATGAAAGTTTTTACCACAACTATTTCAAATGACATCAAATAACAACATAATATAACAACATAATAACATAATAAAAAATAACAGACAAATAAAAAAAAAAAACTAAACTCCTAAGAATATTAGTATTCATCTCCTTCCTCATTGTCATCATCATCTTCTTCTTCATGAATAGGAGCATAAGGAGTGAAGCTGGGGCAAGTTGAAAATTCCACATTGTATTCACCCCGTATTCACCCCATTGTATTCACCCCTAAGATATCTAACCATAGCTTCTTAAAAAGCTATATCATGCTAAAATCTCCTCTGCTTATACTCATCATTATAAGCATTTCTTGGTCCAATTTCTCCAATCTGATTCTGCATATTAACTATATCCATTTATTGAATCATAAACTGCTCCATAATAATTTCAAGTGAAGCAGAGCGAGATGTAGAGGCCCCTACAGCTGATGTAGAGGGACTATCAATACCTCCACTCATAAGACTTAACAAATACTCAACAAATTGTTCCACTCTTTGAATCGTATGCTTCCCAATAGGATTTTTTGGCTGTAGCCTTTATTCATTTCTATGGGACTCTACGCCTGTTTGCTCACATAAAGTGAAAATTAGAGGAGGGTAACCCAATCCACTGGTTGTAGCACTATTAGCTATAATTTGAGCCTGGCGAATTATGAGACCACCAACATCCACTGCCTTCATTTTCTGAATGCAAAAGTTTAGCACAGCTCTATCCTTCTTTACTTCGCTTAGATGCTTTGTTGGCAGAAATTTAGCTGAGATGAAGTGGTGTCATACCTTTGACTGAATAGTTATCATGGAAGTGGAGAAGTTAAGTTTCTTACTATTTTAATTTTCCATCAGTCACAAAAGCAATCACTTCATCCAGTGACGAATCAGTCATCATGAATGCAATGTATTTAAAATGGAATACATTTCTCAGCCCATAAAAAGCATTGATCCTTTCCTTAGAAAACTCAACTTGCTTACCTCTCACAAGGATGTGATCGTCAGTGGTAGACCTCAAGTTGGCATAAAACTCCCAAATCATTGGTACAATCACTACTGCAGTGAAGTAGCAAAACCTTTCGCAAGTTCTGGCGACAATCAACCTCTCGATCTTGCCACCCGGTTTAGCAAATGCCCATTCTTGGATAATATTTTTTTATTCCATTTGAGTGTTATAACAATGTTGGGCTTTGAAATTGACAAATCTTCTTGCATCAAAATCATATGTCAGCTTTCCTCTCTTTACTCGTGGAGCCTTTAGAATTTCTATGAAAATCTAAATAAAATCTAAATAAATTACAAAATAAAAAATCTAACTCCCCAAGTAAGATTTTTTGGCAAGAAATTTTTCACCATGAGTTTTCTTCAAGCTTTTCCATCAAAATCTCAAAATTTTAAATCTTCCATAATGTAGGAAAAATCCATGGTGAAAATAAAAAAATTTCTAGGTTAAAGTGAAGCTCTGAACAAGAGAAGATGAAATCTAAGATCATTGGCCTCCAAAATCTTCTCTAACGCTCACAATGTGAAGTCCTAGGTTACGGTTTAGAGGTAGGAGACGACCCAAGCAGTAAAAATGGAGTTTTACTATGAGATTTTGCGGTTTTTTAAACAATCTGCTATTTTCGGGACTTTGGCGCATCTAGCACCAAATCTGGCGCTTCATGCGCTAACTCGCTGTAAAATGGAGCTTCATGCGCCAATTTGGGGCATCAGGCGCCAAAGTCTTAATTTTTCCAGATTTCAATTTTTGTGGAAATCTACTATGTACTGCTTTACGTCCTCCTCTAGTTAACTTAAATGAACATTTATATTTATCATTTAAACATTACTCTAACACCAAACATTTATAAACAACACAAAACTCACTTTTATATATAAAATCTGCGCTATTACAAACTAACACTTTTCAAGCCAGCAAACATCTACTTAAGTGTCCAAAGCAAACTGAAACATCCTAACCCTGAAATATAAACATCAAAATACTAAAAAAAACTTAAATAGAGTTTATTAGTAAAAGTAAATACAATCCAACATAACACATTAACATAAACAAACAGTAGTAAATAAAATACTTTGTGCATAGATTAAGTTCAAACATCTTCTTCACTCTCATCCTCCTGAATATCTTCCATAGATTGGTAGTATACATCCAAGTTGTAGAAGGGTCGATAAGTAAATTCATCAGTTAAATATTCCCCAATCCAAGCATGTTTCTTGAATATACGTGCCAAACCATCTTCAATACGACTAGTATGTTTAAAATATTCCATTAGTCTTCAATTCAGCTTATCCAACATTTCAGAAACATTCCCAGTTGCATGCATGAGGTTATGTGCCTCTTTTTCTATTTTCTTAATCCTTTTAAACAGTATGTTCCAACTTAAGTAAGGCTGAATAGGTGATGAATTCTGGGATGCTTGAACCATCATTACATTCATATCATTCTTATCTCCCATTTCAATATAGTTGCAATAGACTTCTGGATCCATCGGCTTCCAAGGATGAAGCACTTTCTCCCAACTCTCATATGGTACTAGCGATTGACTACATAGTAGGAAAATAGTGGATGGATGCCCCAATTCAGTTGCAGATCTATTGACAATCAAACCCAAAATTAATTTCACAATTATTGCTCCAATATCAACAGGTTTTCCAGTTTGAATACAGTAGTTGAGAATAACACTCTCCTTAGCTACCTTACTGATTTTCATAGTCGGAAGCAATTTTGATGTAATAAAGAAATGCCACGCCTTAGAAGCAGAATTTAACCATGATGAAGAAAAAAAAACATTTCCATCATCTCTGGCCTCCCAATTTGCATCTTCATCCGTAAGGTATCAATAGAGTTCATTCATATTATCTCTCGTAGGGGTAAAATTTTCATAGTGGTAGATAGGCACATTTTCAATCATAAACATCTCATTTATTTTTGAAGGAGTGACATGTGCAAACCTGCCTCGCACATAGACAATTCCTTGGTTGATTCCATGAAGATTTTCATAAAACTCTGTCACTACAAAGACAACTAAAGCGGTAGTAGTGTAGCAAAGCACTTTCTAGCATCTCTGCGCAATAATCTCTTCTACTTCAGTATTCGGTGCATTGATACCTCGATTCACAAACCCCCTTTCTTTAATTAGCCTCTTCTTCATAGGAACACGATCATGCAACTACTGCACATCGAAACTGATGAACTTTATCCGACTAAAAATTCCAAATCTAGAAATATTTTTAGAGTGGATGCCATTGTAATTAAAAACTAGTGACTTTTCCCTCCTTTGCCCCCTTGAAATTGACTTTGGAATTAGTTTTTAGGAGTTATAAGGAGAAGAACCTGCCAAAAACTGCCATTTGAAATGTTTTAAGTCATTTTCATTGCCGCGACGCTTCCTGCACCAATTCTGGTGCATCATGCGCCAGCTCTCTGGAATATGGCGCATCAGGTGCTAATCTGGCGCACCATGTGCTAGTTCTAAAAATTTTACAATTTTGATTTTGATCCAATAAATTCTGAATTTTTCTATACAATTAGGTTAATAAAGATGTTTTTAAATATTTTCTAAATTTCAAATTTCTCAAATACACAGAATCTATAGAAGCACAAATATATTAATATACGCAAAATTTTTCGAACAAGCACATAAAAACAAAATAAACAATGATAACTATGTGTTGCTTCCCACAAAGTGCTTGGTTTAATGTCATCAGCCGACATTCCCAGTCTTTATTCTAGGTGAACCAACATTATAGTCTCTTTAAAAACTGGTCTTTGACCATCAAAATATGGTTTCAATCTGTGTCCATTCACTTTAAATATCCTTTCAGTCTTGGGATCTTCAATATTAATAACTCCATAGGGATAGACTTTTACAGTTTTGAATGGCCCTTTCCACCTAGACTTCCTTTATCTAGGAAATAATTTCAATCTTGTATTGTATAATAAAACTTCATGTCCAGGCTCAAATTATTTTTTTATTATCTTTTGATCATGCCATTCTTTCATTCTTTCCTTATAAATTTGAGCATTATCGTAAGATTCATTCCTAATTTCTTCAAGCTCATTCAATTGCAATAATATTGTAATCTTTTCTAACCAGCATCTTTCAAATTGAAATTGAATTTATTAATAGCCCAATAAGCTTTATGCTCCAATTCTACTTGTAAGTGACAAGTCTTCCCAAAAATTAATCTATACAGGGACAATCCTATAGGTGTCTTATAAGCTGTCTTGTATGCCTTTAATGTAGTATCTAATCTAATAGACCGATCTATTTTATTAGGATTCATACTTCATTCTAAAATTCTTTTAATTTCACGATTATATACTTCTGCCAAACCACTAGTCTAGGGATAATAAGCAATTACAATTTTATGCATTATATTATATTTTTCCATAAATCTCACAAATTTTGCATTTCTAAAATGAGATAATCCATCGGTAATGATTACTCTCAACATTCCATTTCTTATAAAAATATTTTTAATTAAAAATTTTGAAACACTTCAAGAATCACATCAAAGTAAAGCAATTTCTTTTATCCATTTTGAAACATATTCCACTGCAATCAATATTAATACATTTCCAAATGAAGGTATAAATGGTCCCATAAAATCCCAACCCCATGCATCAAAAATTTAAATTTCTAAATTAAAATTTAATTCAAATTGCAAAATTTTATGAACAGTTTTATCAATCCCAAATTGACCGCCAAATTCAGAATCATAACATTTTTGGATAATTTTTTGAATTTCTTCGTAAGGCACACATCGTCTCACTATTTACTAAATCCTTACATGGTTTATACAAATATGAGTCATTCCAAGCATAAGATTTGGCATCATGAATGAATTTCTTTTCCCTTTGTTTTGTTAGTCCATATGGAAAAATACCACTAACAATATGATTTACAATATAATCATACCACGGTATTTCCCATTCTTTTACAACATAAAATTTTTCATCAGGAAAAGTTTCATTAACTTCTTTTTCCAAATCAAGAATTTCTTCCTGTTCTAGCCTAGATAGATGATCAGCAATTTGATTATCAGTCCTTTTCTTATCGACTACTACGAAATCAAACTCTTGCATCAGAAGTACCCATCTAATTAATCTTGGTTTCACATCCTTCTTTTGCATTAAATATATAATAGTCGAGTGGTCAGTATGCACAACACATTTAGCTCTAATCAGATATGAACTAAACTTATCAAAAGCATAAACAACGACTAATAACTCTCTCGCAGTAGTGGTATAGTTAACTTGAATATCATTAAGAGTCTTACTAACATAGTATATGACTTTAAAAATGTTATCATATCTTTGCACTAATACAGCTCCAATTGCATAATCACTAGAATAACACATTAATTCAAAAGGTATCTTCCAATCAGGTGAAATAATTATAAGAGCAGCTTCAAAGATTCTAAGGCAATCTTGGTTAAAGTCAAATTTTGTATCTTTTTTGTAGAAGTTAGCATAAAGGCTTTGTAATTTTTGAAAAATCTTTAATATATCGCCTGTAAAATCCAACATGTTCTAAAAAGCTCCTAACTTCTCTTATAGTAGTAGGTGGACGTAGATTTGATATAACCTGAATTTTTTGCAGAGTCTACTTCCATGTTATTTTCTAAAACTTTATGCCCAAGCACAATTCATCCTGCAACCATAAATTGACATTTTTTTCCAGTTTAATACGAGATTAGTCTTTTCACATCATTCTAGAACTTTCTCTAAATGATTCAGACATATTTCAAATGAAGTTCCAAATATAAAAAAATCTTCCATAAAGACTTCAATCCCTTTTTCAATTAAATCACTGAAAATTGACATCATACATCTTTGAAATGTTGCTGGTGAATTACAAAATCTAAAGGGCATTCACCGAAAAGAAAAAAGTTTCATAAGGACTAGTAAATATTATTTTCTCTTGATCCTCTGGAGCAAAAGGTATTTGAAGATAACCGGTATATCCATCTAGAAAACAACAATACCTGTGCCCAGCTAGCCTATCCAACATCTAGTCCAAAAAGGGTAAAGGAAAATGATCCTTTATGATTTCAAAATTTAATTTTATATAATCTGTGCAGATCAGCCATCCAGTGACTTTTCTTTTTCATATTAATTCATTATTCTCATTTGTCACTACAGTCACACCTCTTTTCTTTGGAACATATTAAATTGGACTAACCCAAGCACTATCTGAAATAGGATATTGTTCCAGCATCTAACCATTTTAAAATCTCTTTCTTAACAACTTCTTTCATCATAGGGTTCAACTCCTTTGAGGATCAGCTCTTGGTTCATGTTGATCTTCCAATAAAATTCTATGCATACAAATTAAAGGACTGATTCCTTTACCTTTCCTTTAATATCAGCTAATGTCCAACCAAAGGCTTTCTTATATCTTCTCAAGGTTTCCAACAACTATTGTTCTTGCACATCAGTTAATTCTGAGGATACTATAACAGGTAATGTAGATAAATTTCCTAAAAAACATATTTCAAATGTGTAGGAAGTGTTTCCAGTTCTAGTTCAAGTGGTTTCTCAATAGATGATATAAAATTCTATTACTTTTTGTAAGGTCTAATATTTAAAATTTTTTCTGAACATAATCCAAATCATCCTTACTCACTTCTATAGATTCATCTTGAATTCTATCCTCAGTTAGATATTCCAAATATTCCTTTTCCAATTCTTCTTCAAATGTCTTCTTGAAATATTCATGGATGAAATATTCATTAATATCCATTATGAAGCATTCGATCTCTTGTTTTTTGCAGGGTATCTGTAATATTAAATATAACCTCTTGATCACTAACTCTCATAGTTTGTTCTCCTTCCTGTATATCTATCAAAGCTCTTCCAGTGGCAAGGAATAGTCTTCCTAAAATGACAAAAATTTCTTTATCTTCCTCCATATCTAATACAATAAAATCCACAGGATGGATAAATTTATCAGCTTTTACCAAAACATCTTCTATAACTCATTTAGGATAGGTAATACAACCATCAGCTAATTGAAGAGTTACAGTTGTAGATGAAATATCTTCTAAACCCAACCTTCTGAAAATTGATAAAGATATCAGATTAAT
Source organism: Phalaenopsis equestris (assembly GCF_001263595.1). Taxonomy (NCBI): domain Eukaryota; kingdom Viridiplantae; phylum Streptophyta; class Magnoliopsida; order Asparagales; family Orchidaceae; genus Phalaenopsis; species Phalaenopsis equestris. The sequence goes on from NW_018165103.1 coordinate 162,811, forward strand.
ACTAGCTCCAAAACCACATAAAGCTTTTCAAAAATATCTTTCGCCAATTGCACAAGGAATAAAAAACCTTCTAGGATTTTTAAGTTTTTCAAGAAGCTTCTTCTGAATTATAGCACTACACTTTCACTGAGTGCAACAGTCTCATTATCTACAAACTTCCTTTTCTTATTAATTATATCTTTTATGAACTTCACATAGCTTGGCAATTGTTCCAAACTTCAACAAATGAAATGTTTATCATTAATTTCCTCAATATTTCCAAAAATTTTGAAAGTTGGTTATCTCTATTTTTCTGCTTCAATCTTTGAGGAAATGGAGGTGATGGTCTTTCTACTGTGTTTTTCGTTGGTTTAATAGGACATTCTGACTCAAAATGAGAATCTTCATCAGATTTTTCATTTTTCACCTCATCTTTTTCAACTTCAAATTCCACTTTCTTTTGAACTCTATTTTCTAACTCTTTTCCACTTCTCAGTTTAATAGCCTTATTTTGCTCTTCGTTCTGATCATTAGGATTTACTTCAACATTACTAGGCAATGTTCCTGGATGTCTATTTCTAAGTGCGGTAACAATACATCCCAATTAATTTTTCATGTTTCTAATTACAACTCCACAACTCCTTGACTTTCTCCTTGACCTTGTAATTGGCTTCCCATTTGCAATATCAATTCTTCCATTAACAACTTTTTCTACTTACTCTATAAATTTCTAAAATCTAGAGGGTAATAAGGTTTATAAGTTGGAATTCCTTGATTTTTGGAGTTTTCGAATGAGTTCATAGAGTTGTTTCCCCATGGCGGATATGCTGCATTAGAGTTATTGTTACTCCAACTAAAACTTGGATAGTTCTTCTAACCAGGATTGTAATAATTGGCATAGGGATTATTAGAGTGATTATTTATTGCATTTATGGTCTCATAAAAAAATTAAGATTCTATCATTTGTCCCAATGAGTTTTCCTCAAGCATAGGTGATCTCTGAGAATAATTCATTCCATATTGAACTATCTTCTTTGATATAACAAATATTTGGGTAGCTAATGTAGATATTACATCAGAATCATACAAACTAGCCACTCTTTTTGGATTTACCCTTTCAGAGGGCCATTGAAAATTATTAATAGCCTTTTCCTCAATTAAAGAATCTTTATTAATAGCCTTTTCCTCAATTAAAGAATATGCTTCATCAAATGGTTTTGACATTAATGATCCACTAGCAGCCGCATCAATCATTGATCTAAGAGATCCAATCAATCCATTATAAAAAGTTTGAATTATTAACCAATCTGGCAACACATGGTGTGGACACTTCTTAAGGAGATCTTTTAAGGAGATCTTCTTAAGGAGATCTTTAAATCTTTCCCAGGCTTCTTAAATTGATTCTCCTTCAAACTGACAAAAATATTAAGTATCATTTCTAAGCTTAGCAGTTTTTGAAGGTGGAAAATATTTAGATAAAATGTTTTATGATAAGTCTCCCCAAGTTTTGATAGATCCTGGTGATAACGAGTTTAACCGCATCTTAGCTTTATCCCTTAGTGAAAAAGGAAAAAGTCTAAGTCTAACGACATCATTCGACACTCCATCATATTTAAAAGTAGCACACAATTCTAGAAAACTAGCAAGGTGTAAATTAGGATCTTCAGTTGGTGTTCCCACAAACTGATTGTTTTGTACCATTTGGATAGTAACAGGTTTAAACTCAGATGAATTGGTAGCGACAATAGGGTTTTGTATACTCAAATGAATTTCATCTGCTGTAGAATTAACATAATCTGTTAAAAGTCTCTGTGATGTTCATTTTCATTTCCAGCATTACTCACATTGCAAGCCATTTTGCTAATATGATCTATCTCTTTTTTTTGTTTTCAAATTTTCCTAATAGTTCTTTCTAACTCACAATCGTAAGACACTAAATCTTCAGATCTCTTCAGATCTTACACTAAAATCTTCAGATCTTACACTACGCATAAACAAACACAATAAGTAACGAAAATAAGCCAACACACTAAAATATGAAAATATTTAAACTAAACTACAAATATTCTTTTTTTAAGGTTTTAAAATAAAAATAGTTGAAATTATAAAATAACTTACTATTACTTTTTGTTATTTCCCCGGCAACGATGCCAAAAAATTGATGCAGGTGGATTTAATGTGTTAATTTGCAAATATCTTTCAATATTACAAAATACACATGACATATATAAAATTAAATATGCAAATTAATCCCTATAAAAATAACTCTAATTAAAATAGTTTTATCTTTTTTAAAATCTTTAAACTATCAAATCCCCTAAAAATAACGCAAGTATAGGTATCACTCAAGTAATAAAATGCTCTAATGGAATCCTAGATATCGATCCTACAGGGAAGTTGGAAATGCCTATTAGTAAATTCTTAAGATTATAATGTAAACTACAATTTTAAACTACCAAAGTAAAGTGCTAAATTTGAATATAAAGTAATGGAGTGAGTGCTAAATAAAATGCTGTTGACCTCACTTTTGGTTGAGGTCTAGAAATTTCTTTAGTAGCCTCGGTCTAGCCTAGGACTTTCCTATTGACTAGTCTTAGAAAACTAGAAAAGGTATCCTCACCATTAGAAATTCAAAACTCTTCTCTTTGCTCAACTTGAAATTACACATATTGATCTTAACCTCTAGCATTTAGTAGGTAAGATCATTATGAGAGAATTCAAGAAGAGTCCCTATAGGATTACTTGGCCTTAGGATTGACCCTGGTGTTGACTTGGAACTAGGGTACACCATATTTTCACAATACATTGGTCTATAACTCATTCAGAATGGTTCTCTACCCAATTGCACTTGAAATGCCCAACTTGGCCTTTTGCCCCTAGGCACCTCCAAATTACTTAATTGCCCATGGGACCTAAATTTGGCTAAAATTCCTAAATTCTGCCAAAATACCCAAAATTGATCAAAACTCATTTCAAACACTGTGAATACATCAAAATTTGCCAAAACTGACAAAAATGGCCAAATTACCAAAATGCCCCTCCATG
>NW_018165103.1:165945-166452 GCF_001263595.1 Phalaenopsis equestris
AATTTGAGCTTAGCCCAAATCTAGCTCAAGTTAGACTCAAATTTGACCCTTAAGGGTTTAATTTAGGTCTAAACCCAAATCCATCAAAATCCATTCAAATTAACTATCAAATCAACTTCAAAACAACTTTCATCCTTGATGAAAGTTGTTCATAATGATGTTTTTCACTAAACACAACAATCAATTTGAGCTTATCCCAAAGCTAGCTCAAGTTAGACTCAAATTTGACCCTTAAGGGTTTAATTTAGGTCTAAACCCAAATCCATCAAAATCCATTCAAATTAACCATCAAATCAACTTCAAAACAACTTTCATCCTTCTTGAAAGTTGTGCATTATGTTTTTTTGGACCAAATACAACAATTAATTTGGACTTAGCCCATGGCTAGCCCAAGTTTGACCCAAACTTAGCCCAACATGCTTAAAATGGGTCAAAAACCAAAAATCCACCAAATTGATTAACCAATTGACCTCAAAATGACTTTCACCCTTCATGAAAGTTGTTCAT
>NW_018165103.1:166967-167680 GCF_001263595.1 Phalaenopsis equestris
CTTGACACCTAAGCAGTGGGGCTAAGCTCTCAATTGGCCAGCTAAGCTCCCCATTGGCCAATTCCTATAAAAATCCACCCCACGGCCATTAATGTGGTGTGGTAAAAAATTTTCACTGAGGCCTTTCAAACTCCTCTGAGAGCTTCCTTGAGAGACCCTTAGCACATTCCAATCCACTTCCCCCTCTCAAATCCACCATGACAAGCCAATTTTGAGCTCAAATCCCTGCCCGAAACCAGGACAAATCCCAATCCCAACCTACACAGCATCAAATCCCCAATTGACTGCTCCTACACCTTCACAACAGTGAAAGAAGCCAAACCCCCATCAATTCCTCATCTGAAATAGCCTCTACCATAGCTCTCAACCAACACCCAAAATCGGCTTTGATAAAAAACATACATAAACTTTACACCAGGGCTAGAGGCTTCATTCCTAAGCTCTTTGGGACCTAACGAAGGTGTGAAGAATCTCTGATTGAGGCTAAACCTCTCGGAGCAAAGGTATAACCTCACTCACTCTCCCGAGCCTTCACGAGTTCTCCGTTTATAATGACTTGATTTCATAGCATGTTTACCATATAGATGTGTTGGTCTCTTCAAGAAGAACAATTTAAAAAAATAATCATCAAAATCCATAAAGAAATTGGAGAGATATTAAGGTTTTAAAATGGACGATTCTCGGTTAAGTCTATCGGGGACGATGAACGGATG
>NW_018165103.1:168781-169220 GCF_001263595.1 Phalaenopsis equestris
ACCTTAGAGAAATTTTTCAAAAATATAAAACATATTTTTCAACATATAAAATATTCTATTTTTATTAAAATTCCCAAAACTTCAATTAATTTTAATAAATCATATAAACTTCAAAAAATTATGAACTTTTGGGTAAATGACTTTCTGGTCTAGGGCTAGCTCACATAAAAATTTCAAGTGATTAGAAATTGTCCTGATCATCTTTTGGAATTTTTCTTAAAAATGCACATTTTTGCATGAAAATAATTATATGAATTAAATTAAATTGTGAAAATTCACATTTTCTCCTCTGATGTCTTAATTGACTTATCAGTAGGGTTACATAAAAATTTCAAATTAATTTGACTTTAATTTGACAAATTATGAAAATTTGGACCCTTAGGGGCAAAATTGTAATTTTGGATATTTTGGCCTTAATGAACATTTAGGCTTAATCAAA
>NW_018165103.1:171048-171304 GCF_001263595.1 Phalaenopsis equestris
TAGGAAGGTTTCCAAATCTTTACTTTTCCAGCTCTATATACATAAATGCTCTAACATGCATTTCGAGTTTCAGGTAGTGGAATAAGAAGACTCGCCAGGTACACTTTTACAGTTTACAGTGTTTTACAGTCTTTCTTGTACTTTCCTCCTGCACTTTTATTTATGCTTGTATTTACATCCCTGCATAGAAAATATAAAATTGCATAAATCACCCCCACAACATTTCAAAAATATAAGACAACTCAAAACTTAATCA
>NW_018165103.1:172196-205757 GCF_001263595.1 Phalaenopsis equestris
TTATCGAGAGTATTCTTAGGTAACTTTTGTTACCTAAGATGTAATTAACTATAGGGGCTTGCCCTTATAGGAAGCTTTTCCCGAACCTAGTATAATATAAACCCTATTTAATTCTTTATATTAAATAGAAGAACTTGTCGGCCAATACATTGGTTTCACAGACCAAACGGATGCCATAACTTTCTTTAGTTTATTTGATCGAGCCTCACTCTCAATTCTTGTGTTCATCCTTCGAGATAGATACAGGATTTAAGATAAAGTGCTCTTTCATCTAAACTATAAAAATTATGGGGTCAGTTTGACTTCATTTTTAAAACATCCTTCCGAAGCGGGTAACGGGATTTCAATTCCGATGACCGACAGCTTCTTACGGGCAAACCCCACACCAAAAATAGTGCCGACAAATGCAGTAAGAAGATAAAGTTAATTAATCTAATTACTAAACTTTCAAAACTAAGATGATGAAAACTATACGAAGTTTTTATGATAAAGAGTTCAAATTTAAGAAAGCATCCTTCCTGTCGGTCACCAATTTGGGAGTTGTCGATCACTGGACAAGGATATCTTGACACCCAGTTTAATTTAATTTATATATATATAATTTGGGAAAAGTAGTATTTTAAATTTTGAAAAAATAAGACCGGACTGATCTCATATCCTTAGTAGTTTAAGCAGACGAGCCTAATACTGCAAGCAATGCATCTATCCTGAAGGGTAGACACACTACTTATTAGTAAGGCTCGATTAAATAAACTAGAGAATTTATGACATCTGTTTAAGTCTGTGATAAACCATCTATTATGTTGACCGACAAGTTCTCCTATTTAATAAAAAAAATTAAATAGGGTTTATATTATGTTGGGTTCTTGAAAGTTTCCTATAAGGGCAAGCACCGGGCAAGCACCTATAGTTAATGTTAATTACATCTTAGATAACCGAAGTCACCTAAGAAAACTCTCGATAAAAATTAGATGATATTGCCTTTTAGAATTTCAAAAGATAGGACTTTTCAAAAGATCAAAAAAAGAGGTGTGAAAGGGGAATGACTCAAATTTGAAACATTTATTATGAAATCCAAAGGAAGAAGAACTAGGGCATGTCATGGATCCTGAGGAGAGGAGAACCTCAGTGACTTCAACCTCAGTGACTTCCAAGCTATTTTGTGATTCGGCTTCAATTTCGAGAAGAATTAAGTTTTTCATCTTGCTAATTTTATTAATTAGGTCTTACATTTATGCGAGACAGTTGCACAAATAACCTGAAAGATGTGACGGTTTAGGTCGTGACAAACCACGACCCCAGAATCCTAGGGCAAGGTAGGGCTTAAATTGTACAGCAAAGACACAGAAAGGTGATGAGGCAAAAATATATGCATTTTTAGACCTATATTTTATACTCATTTTTGGTGACATTGCGCTTTAAAGAAAGGTATTTTTCATGTTTTATTGCAGGTTGATGATTTTTATCACTTGAAGAAAAAAGGAAGCAAAAAGGGTTGAATTTGAAGTCAAAAAGATGTTTAAGAGAAATACTCAGCTCCGACGGTGCCAGCATGAATGCCAACTGCACCATCACGGAGGAAGGAGTACAAAATAGTGAGGGCACCAACGGTTTTAGACTGGGCATTGATGGAGCCATTTTATAGAGAGCACCAAATTAATTTCAGGCAACGGGCGCCGACGACGCCATCATGGGCATCGATTACTCTAAAGTCGGTGCAGGGCGAAATTATAGAAGATTCGACTAATTTGGATGCTTTTTGAAGAGTTATTTGATAAACCTCTTGGAAACCAACAATATACTCTCTTTAGAGCAAAAAATTAATCAGAAAAAGACATCTGCTAATGTGTTATTGAGTTTTTGTTAGTGTTTCATTGTGTGTATTATGTAGTGTAGTGAGTCTAAGTGTGATTTCGCCAAAGAGTTGTTGGAGAAGGAGAGAAGTGAGAGATTTCTTCTTCCCTATATCTTTGAAGAGAGAATTAAGAGTCTTGTAAAGAGAGAAAGAGTCCAAGAGGTGCTACAAGGGATTTGCTTTAAGGAAGAGTTAAAGGTAAGTAGTGTTTGTTTACTATTGTTGTATAAACTTTCTTTTATTTATAAAACTTGTATTTTTCTGCATCTTTCTCATGAGACCTGAGTAGTTTTCTTTGTCTTTCTCCCTACTTTGAGATTAGGTGAAATGAAGAGATAACTTAGATGTGCCAATTTTAAAATATAAAATAAATTGTGATGATTTTTTCACTCCGTTCTTAATTTACTTTTCCATTTGGCCAATTCATTTGGCCAATTGAAATGTTGGCCAATTGAAATGTTAACATATGTTGTGAAACATACTATCCGTGAAATGGAGAATTAGTTTCACAACAAGGTGAGAATCAAATTCAATTCCATGAAGGAGTGTTTCGTTCTTGGAATTGAGTGCAAATAAATAGGAAAATATATATTACTGGGCGAAGAATTGAAGATTCTAGAGTGACAGACTAAAATCCCCAATTTGGTCTTAGTGTTTAAGAACTAAAGTGAGAGTTAGCCTTTAGGGGAAGGGAAGTGGGAGCTCTAGAGTGGGAGAGAGCCAATATCCTCCCAGCCTAACCATGGATTTAGAGACTAAACCCAAGATTAGCCAACGATTCTCTATAACACATGACTAAGGGTAGAGAATTAAAATTGCTCCTATTTGGCACAAGACATATTAAAACCATTTATCTCTCTCATTTAACCCAAAAATCATTGTAGTGGGAAAGATGCTTTCTCATATTAGATAACTTCATCACAAAAATATAGTTTGGTAGTTATTGTTTAGTATTGCTTTATAGTTTTGCTAGTAGTTGGTAATTTAGTTCTGATAGCACCCAAAGCATTTGAAATTAGTGTAGTAGATTTTCTTTATTGTTATGAATTTTTTGATTTAAATTTTCATTACGAATTTACACCTTCCTCGTGGGATTGATATTTGCGGATAAAACATAAAGTTATGTATTACTTGATAACGATACGTATAATTGCGTAGAATCCCAACAAAAATTGCTTCAATTTCTTATTCCTGAATAATGAATCATGTTTTGGGCGTCGCTGCAAAGCAGAGTCAACTTTATTACTTTTACACATCTATAATTTTGGGATCAAATTCTTGGTGCCGTTGTCGGGGAAGGAAACGGTAAATCAAACAGATTTGGTAAATTAGGAAATTTAGCGATAAAGTAAATAAAATAAAAATAATAAAAAAAGCATAAAAAATAATAATAAAATGTTTTTTTTAAAATTTAAGAGTACTTTTAAAAATATTTATTTTTGTTCATTATATTTGCTTATGCGTAATATTGTATCTAAAGGTTTAGTACCTTACGATTCAGAATTATAAGGTACTATTAGAAAAATTTGAAAATAACGAAATGGCAATAAACTTAGATAATCAAATAAATGAAAATCGATAAAGACCTTTAAAAGAATATGATAATCCTACAAAAGAAGAACTTCACTTGGCTATTCAAAATCCTGATGTTGCTGCTAATTTATTTAAGCTTAAACCTGTTATTATTCAAATGGTACAAAGTAATCAGTTTGGAGGAAGTAATCAGTTTGGAGGAACACCTTTGGAGGAACACCTACTGAAGATCTTAACGTACATCTTGCTAGTTTTCTTGAAAGATGTGCTAATTTTAAGTATCACGGAGTGTCTAATGATGTTGTCAGGCTTATAATTTTTCCTTTTTCATTAAGAGACAAAGCTAAATCTTGGTTAAATTCATTAGCACCTAGATCTATCAGAACTTGGGGAGAACTATCACAAAAATTTTTAGCTAAATATTTTTCACCCTAAAAAACTACTAAGCTTAGTAAGCTCCTAAAAAACTACTAAGCTTAGAAATGATATTACATCTTTTTTTTCAATTTGAAGGGGAATAAATATATAATGCTTGGGAAAGATTTAAGGATCTCCTTGGGAGATGTCCATACCATGCTTTACCAGATTGGTTAATAAATTAAAGCTTTTTACAATGGATTAGTAGGATCACTTAGATCTATCATAGATGTTGCTGCAGGTAGATCATTACTGTCAAAACCTTTTGATGAAGCATATTCTTTACTATAGGCAATGACTACTATAATTTGCTACCAATAATTTTTAATGGCCCTCTGAATGGGTAAATCTAAAAAGAGTAGCTAGTTAGAGTAGCTAATATTCATGATTATGATGCAATTTCTATTTTGGCATCTCAAATTGCCATTATATCAAAGAAGGTTGATCAATTTAGAGTGAAATATTCTCAAATACCACCAGTGTTAGAGGAAAATTCATTAGGACATACAATTGATACTCAATCATCTTATGAAACTATGAATGTTATAAATAATAGAAATAATAATCCCTATTCTAATTATTATAATCCATCACCATAATCTTAGTTGGAATAATTATAACAATTTGGTGAACCCCTCAGGAAATTCAACCAAGGGAATCCTAACTATAAACCTTATTATCCTCCTGGATTTAACAATAACTCACAAGTTAAGGAGAAGAAGTTGACTATAGAAGAAGTGATGTTGTAAATAGAAAATCAAATACAAAATCAAAAAGCTGCAATTAGGAATATTGAAAATCAATATAGATATATTGCTACTGCACTTAGTAACAGACCTTCAGAAATTCTTCCTAGCACTATTTAAATTAATTCAAAAGATCAGAATAAGGAGTAAATTAAAGCTATTCAATTAGAAAATGGAAAAGAAGTGAAGACAAGAGTCCAAAGAGAAACTGAAGTTGAGAAGGAGAAGGTGGAAATTGAAAGTGATAATGATGAAAATAAACAAATAAAAAATTCTTTAGAAAACTGCCAGCTCTGTTTCCTCAACTATTGAAGTAGAAGAATAAAGATAAATAATTTAAAAAATTTTTATAAATCCTTAAAAAGTTAACGATGAATATTTCTTTCATTGAGGCTTTGGAACAAATGTCAAGTTATGTGAAATTTGTGAAGGACATACTAAACAAGAAGAGGAAGTTTGTAGATCATGAGACCATTGCACTCAGTGAAGAGTGTAGCACAAGTATTCAGAAAAAGCTTCCTGAAAAAGTTAAAAGATCCTGGTAGTTTTACTATACCTTGTGCTATTTGTGAGAAAATTTTTGGAAAAGCCTTATGTGATCTAGGAGCTAGTATTAATCTTATGCCTTTATCAATTTATAAACATTTAGATTTAAGAGAGATGTCCCCTACTACTGTAACTCTTCAATTAGCTGATCGATCAATAACTTATCCTAAAGGAGTTATAGAAGTTACATTAGTGAAAGTGGATAAATTCATTTTTCCTGTAGAATTTTTTTTATTAGATATGGAGGAAGATAAAGAGATTCCTATTATTTTAGGGAGACCATTCCTTGCAATAGGGAGAGCTGTGATAGATGTGCAAAAAGAAGAATTAATAATGAGAGTCAATAATCAAGAAGTAACATTTAATATAGTAAAAGCTACGAAATGTCCCGCGATAGAAAAAGATAATCAATGTTTTAGAATGGAAGTTACTGATTATCTAAATAATGAGTGATTTAAGGTAATGTTTAAAGAAAAATTAAGGCAAGAGGAGAATTATGAGAATGAGAATGAAATAAAAATTAAGAATTTAGATTATGTTCAGGACAAATTTGAAATTTTTGACCTTTTGGAAAAGATAATAAAAATCTTATTCCTTTAAGTATTAAACCACCTGAACTTGAACTGAAAGTGTTACCTGCCCATTTAAAATACCCATTTAAAGAATATTCATCTACATTGTCTGTCATTGTATCTTCTGATTTAACTGAAATTCAAGAACAAATTTCTGATTTAACTGAAATTCAAGCTGAAATTCAAGAGCAAAAATTAGTAGAAATGTTGAAAAGATATAAGAAGGTCTTTGGATGAACTTTAGCAAATATTAAAAGAACCAGTCCTTCAATTTGTATGCACAAAATTCTATTGGATGAAAAATATGAACCTAAAGCTTATCCTCAGAGGAGATTAAACCCGATAATGAATGAAGTTGTTAAAAAGGAAATCTTAAAATGGATAGATGCTGGAATTATATATCCTATTTCAGACAGTGCGAGGATAGGTCCAATCCCTTGTGTTCCAAATAAAGGAGGAGTGACAGTTGAAGTAAATGAGAAAAATGGATTAATTCCAATAAGACAAGTTACTAGCTGGCAAATTTGTATAGACTATAGAAAATTAAATGTAGCCACCAGGAAAGATCATTTTCCTTTATCATTTCTAGGCTAAATGTTGGATCTAGATGGATATACCGGGTATCAACAAATTATGATCGCTCCTGAGGATTAAGAAAAAAATAACATTTACAAGCCCTTATAGAACATTTACTTTTTGTAGAATGCCTTTTGGGCTATGTAATGCACTTAATAAATTTCAAAGATGTATGATGTCAATTTTTTGTAATTTAATTGAACATGAAATGTTATTGTTTATGGACAATTTTTCTGTATTTTGAACTTCATTTGAGTTATGCTTAAATAATTTAGAAAAAGTTATACTATGCTAGTAAGACTCTTAATGATGTTTTGATTAATTACATCACCACTGAAAGAGAGTTATTAACTATTGTGTACACTTTTGATAAATTTAGATCATATCTGATTGGAGCTAAATGTGTTTTACATATTGACCATTCAACTATTAAATATTAGATGCAAAAGAAGGATGTTGAAACAAGATTAATTAGATGAGTACTTCTTATGCAAGAGTTTGATTTTGTAATAGTTGATAGAAAAGGGACTGATCATCAAATTATTGATCATCTATTTAGGCTAGAACAGGAAAAAATACTTGATTTGGAAAAAGAAATTAATGAAACTTTTCCTGATGAACAACTTTATGTTGTAAAAGGATGGGAAACTGTGGGATGCTAGTGATCATACTATTGAAGCTGTTTTAGGGCAAAGGTATTACAAAGTTTTTAAAGTAATATATTATGCTAGTAAAACTCTAAATGATGCTCTAATTAATTACACCACTACTGAAAGAGAGTTATTAGCTATTGTCTATGCATTTGATAAGATTAGACCTTACTTAATTGGAGCTAAATGTATAATGCATAGAGAACATTCCGCTATCAAATATTTGATGCAAAAGAAGGATGCTAAACCAAGATTAATTAGATGGATACTTCTGCCACAAAAGTTTGATTTTATGGTAGTAGATAGAAAGGGAACTGATAATAAAATAGCTGATCATTTGTCTAGACTAGAACAAGAATTATTAACTAAGTTTGCAAATGAAATTTTAGCAACTTTCCCTGATGAACAATTGTATGGTATTGATATAAAGAATATACCGTGGTATGCTGATATAGTAAATTATATTGTGAGTGATATTCTACCACCAGATGTAAAGAATAAATAATTAAAGAAATTTATTCATGATGCAAGATTCTATTTTTTGGATGACCAATATTTATATAAACCATGTAAAGATTTGATCATTAAAAGATGCGTGCTTTACGAAGAAACTGAACAAATAATTGAATGATGTCATGATTCTGAATTTGGAGGAAATTTTAGAACTAATAGAACTGCACATAAAATTTTGCAAGCTAATTGGCCTACTCTTTTTAGAGAAGTTAATGAATATATTCAAACATGTGATCATTGTCAGCGAGTAGGAAATATTTTTAGAAGAAATTAAATGCCTCTGAATTACACATTGGAAGTTGAAGTTTTTTATGTGTGCAGATTATATTTTATGGGACCATTTATGCCTTCATTTAGAAATTTATATATATTGCTTGTTGTTGATTATATGTCCAAATTGATAGAAGCTATTATTGTACCTCTATGTCATGCTTGAAGTGTTTCAAAATTTTTAAATAGAAATATTTTTACAAGATATGGAATGCCAAGAGTTATTATTAAGGATGGAAGATCCCATTTTAGGAATAAGAGGATTGAGAAATTGATTAAAAATATAATATTATGCATAAATTCTCTACTGCATATCATCCCCAAATTAGTGGTCTAGCAGAGATATCAAATCGTGAAATAGAATGAATTTTAGAAAAAGTTGTAAATCCTAATTTGTAAATCCTAATAAATTGGTGTAAATCCTAATAAATTGGATTGGTCTGCTAGATTAGACACTACATTATGAACATACATAACTGCCTATAAGACTCATATTGGAATGTCCTCATATAGACGTATTTTTGGTAAAACATGCCACTTACCAGTAGAGTTGGAACATAAAGCACTTTGGGCTATTAAGGAATTCAATTTTAATCTATAGGATGCTAGTGAGAAAAGATTATTGCAGCTCAATGAACTTGAAGAGATTAGAAATGAAGCATATGATAATGCAAAAATCTATAAAGAGAAAATGATAATATGGCATGATCAGAGGGTTATAAAAAAAAGTTGAACCTGGACAAGAAGTTCTATTATATAATACTATATTGAGATTATTTCCAGGAAAACTAAAATCTAGATGGTTAGAACCATTCAATGAGATTAAAGTCCATCATTATGGAACTGTTGTTATTAAAGATCCTAAAACTGGAAAGATATTTAAAGTTAATGGGCATCAACTGAAACATTATTATGAAGGGCACATGCCACAATTTAAAGAAATATTGATGTTGAGCCATCATAAATAAACATTGGTGCGTTGGGATGACGACGTTAAACCAAGCAATTTTTTGGGAGGCAACCCATATTTATATATCTATATATCTTAGTATTTTGTTTAATAATTGTTCTAATGTATTAGGAGATAATAATACCTTAGAATCCTACACAATCTTATATATCATAAATCACACCAATCTTATATATCATAAATCAAGACAAATATTGGTATTGGACAAAAGTTTGGGAATGAAATGAACAAAAGATGAGACAGATACAATTTTGGCTTTGGCGCCGACGACGCCCATTTACAGAGCCATAGCGCCGACATTGCCATCGAGGGCACTAATAGTGCCCAGTGCGATTTTGGCAGTTCAGGGTGTTTTTAGCAAACTTTGGCGCGATTTCGCTTCAAAATAACTGCCTAAAAGTCTTTTCAAAGGCATGAAAACCATTTTAGATGACTAAATACTTCCACATTTTGAAAAACATGGGTTCCAATTCCAGAAACACTTCAAGATATGGGATTTTCAATCGAAGAAAGTTCATTAGTTTTGATGTGCAGAAATTATTTGACAAATTCATCAAGAAGTAGAGACTTATCAAGGAAAGAGGCTTTGTTAATCATGGATTAAGTAATCCAAGTTCGTAAATTGAGAAAATCATAGTACTGAGACGTTAGCAAGATTTATGCTACACTACAATTGCAGTAGTTGTTCCAGTGGTAAAAGGATTCTACGCTAATCTTCATGGAATTAACCAAGGAGTCTTCTTCATTCTAGGTAAGGGCATACCATTTACTACGTCATGAATTAACGATATGTTTATGATAGAAAGCATGTCAATCTGTCATTATGCAAACTTTATTCCAGTGAAGGATTTGATGTATGATGTATACCAATTTCTGAGGGATGAAAGTAATAATTGGGAAATCAGAGATGAGGGGTACGTTAGTTTCTTTGCTTCACTGCTAAATCAAATAACTAAATAATGACATTTCTTCATCTCTGCGGAATTACTCCCTACAATGAAAATTAGTAAAGTTACAAAGTGCAATTTTAAACTATTGCATACAAATGGGAAAGCTCATTGAAGTTGGTTCAATTATTTTTAAATCTATTATGTGTATTATAATGAATGGGCCTATAAATGGACTGGGGCATTCTTCTGCATTCTTCTTACTTTGCAGTCAATCTCAAGTACCATATGAAAGTTGGGAGAAAGTGTTATTACCCTGAGAGCCCATGGATCCTATTGACGCAAACTATAATAGGAATGAAAATGAAGCGTTGGACATTATCTTGGATCAATAATCACATGCTTTGCTTAATTCTCTGTACAGTTGGAAGTTCACAAGTTTTGGAGAAGAAAATAAAGAAGATAGAAAGAGAAATTTAGAATATCATAAATGCAATAAGAAATCTTACTTACCTTTTTGATAACTTAAATTGGAGGATGAAGGAACACTTTGTCATATAAGATAGATTGAAGCAGGTTTGGTGCAGATGTTCAAGAAGAATGAATGGCTCGATGAAAATTCGACCGATCAATTCTCGTGCCGACCATTCTACAATTTGTACGTACATTACCAATCTATGGGAGATATTAGAGGAGGAGACTGTACTAAAGATGAGAGGAGTAAGATGAAAAGATGAGAGGAGTAATTGAAGAAGTTAGACTTTCCATTATTTAAAATTAATTATGTTTTTTATGTAATTGGTTGGATTTGATTTACTTTGAAACAGCTATTACTTTAATTGAATGTATAGTTTGGTTTTCAGTGTTCTAGTGTTTTTGCTTGATTTTGACGCTGAATTATAGTGTGATTTGCTTTATGTATATGTTAGTGTAATTAAAAATCTGTGTTTGTAAGAATTTGGAATTTCATATATAAAAGTTAGTTTTGTGTTGTTTGTATAAACACTTATTTGTGGACTATTTAAGGATAAATATTATTGTTTAAAGAGACTAATTAGATGTTGAAGTGAAATAACTGATGTGCAAAAATAATGAAAATTGAATATTTTTGGTACTGGCACCGACGGTGCCCGAGACCCAAAAATCCTTAAATACTTTAAAACTTCACGAATTGCATAGTGAAAACTCCATTTTTACCCCTTCAGTCACCTTCAACCTTCAGTTTACACCCCTAGAGCTTGCAAACACTTGGATTTAAAGGGATTAGAAGATAAAAGAAGTTTGCATTTCATCTTCTCTCGATAAGTGCTACACTTTGAACTAAAAATTTTTTATTTCCACTAAGGATTTCTCCTATATTACCGAGATCCAAAATTTTAAAATTTTTTTAAGGATTTTGAGAAAATCCTTTTGTGAAGAACTCTTACTTAGTGGATTTAAGTTAAGAACGTTCCGCAATGTGTTCCCAATTGAGATTTTCAAAATTTTTCGGAGGTTATTTGAATTTTATTATTATTTTTCTTTCTTTCAAAGATTGTAATGGCACTAAGGCTGAGCAAAGAAAAGAGGAAATTGGAATTTGATGACCAAAGATTCATCAACCTCAAAGCTAGCGTTCATTTCAATAGTCTACTGAATACAAAGAAAATAATTCTGGATCAAGCATTCAAAAATTTGGGTGGTGAAGTCGAGTGATTGGTTGTTGCTCGGTAGTGGGAGAATTTTTGTTACTCAACTATCGAGGCTATTATTGGTATAATCATGGAGTTTTATGCCAATTTTAAAGAGACTTCCGATGACCATGTCTTTATTCGTGGTAAAATGGTTAAATTCACCCCAAGGAGGATTAATGAAATTATCAGTTGCGAGAAGCATTTCACTATGAGTACAACACATTCTCTGCTACGAATGAGGCTTTGGATGAAGTTATTTCAATTCTTACAGATGGAAGAGGAGCTTGGAAGGTGAAGAGCAATGTTAAGGCAAACTTACTTGCTTCTATGTTAAATGTAGTATCCAAGGCTTGACATTACTTTATATCTACCAAAATCATACCTACGAACCACCATACCAAGTTACTAAGGATAGAGCTATCCTGAACTTCTGTATCCAGCAGATGGGCAGTCTAGATGTTGGCTCTATAATCTATAAGAACATTCGTTCAGACGACTGGTGGATTAGGACACCTTGCCTTGATTTTCACATTATGTAATCAATAAGGAGTAAGCAATAAGGAGTTGATTTTAGAATTGATGAGGAAAGGATTGAGCCTCTAAAACCTATTGGGCCAGCAAATATTAAAACCTATGAATCTCATGTTGGATGGAAAACAGGAAGTAGGAGTAGGGATATAGGGATATTCCTTCTACATCTAGTTCTACTTCTAGTACCCCTACTCTCTAGGAACTTAGGGAATAGATGATGATCCAGCAAAGAGATATCTTGAGGATAGAGAACATGATTGAAAATTTGGAGGCCAGGAATGCACATAATGATAATTTAATAAAAAAAAAGTTTGAATATGATGCTGCATATGATGTGCTATGGTTAGATACCACTCAGTACAATTTCCTAGTCACCCTATCTTTACTCCTTATCAACAACAGAACTTTGATAAAGAAGAAGAAGAAGAAGAGGAGGATGAGTGAAGATGTCTTCTTAATAATAATTTCGATCTTTTATCTATTTTATAATTTGTTGCACTTTATTGTTGTTATTATTTAGATTGTTGAGTGTGATACCTTAATTTGTATTGTATGTTGTGTTGTGAACTATAGTCTGTAAAGATGTTTTTGAATTGAAATTTATTTTAGTATTGTTTTTTGTTTTTAGTACATTGTTGTATTTATTTTTAGTTAACTCTTTCTCAACAATTTTTTTATATATATTATGTGTTATTTAATGTTTTAAGTCTTGTAGTTTTTCATTTTAACACCTGTAATATTTCAGAGTTAAGTTTTAAAATCAGAACCTTCAATAGGTAAGTCTTTTCTTTATGTATTAACTATTTTCTTTCACCCTGTATTTTTGTTTTTCATTTTTAATCTTCTAAAAAATTTAAGTTTTGGGGGGGGGGGGGGGGGGGGAAATTCTTTTTTAAAAAAAAAACTTAATTTATTTTATCAATTAGCTATATTTAAAAGAAGTTTAATTTAACATGACCTGTGGTAGTAGAGCCCAACTTTAGATAATTATATTTGTGTTTCTAAATATATAGTAAGCTTAAGTAGAAAATTTCAATGATAAAGGTTAATTCTAGAAATTAAGTAATATGGTATGATAGAAAAAAACTATGTTTTTCCATTTTAAGTAAAGGAACTTGTATTTTTGAAGTATTGAGAATCTTAGTTTCATGTAAAAAGAAAAGATTTAAACTTTATAAAAAATGTTCAAAACTAAGATGAATTTATAAAGTGAAGGAATGTGAAAAGTTTTTTGACTTTAAGAAGAGGATAATGGAGTTCAAAATTATTAAAGGCTATCCAGATATAGTAATCCTTACATGAAAAAGAAAAAAAAAGAAGAAAATTAAAAAGAAAAAAAAAGAGAAAGAAAAGAAAAAAAAAATATGTGATGAGAAGCTTGAGGAGATGCCTAATAAAAATTGGCTTCACTTGAATCAACTTAAGGAAGAAAGCTTAGCTACATTCTCTAAACTTGTATTTAAGTATTAGCTTATTTACTAGTAAAGTTTTTATGAAGTTATTTTTCATATGGATATTCTAAGAGGCTTTAATATGAGAATTTCAAATTTTCCTTGAAAAGAATAGAGAATAAGAAATCTTAGACTTAAGCTAGATATTCTTATAGCTAGATATTCTTATACCTTTAGTATTAACTTGAGTTACTTTAAATTTTTCTTAAGATATGCTATGATATTTAGTAGACCAAAAAATGGAAATCTATAAGCTACACTCTTTACTATAAGTCATATTTTTATATAGTGAAGGAGTTACTTGAGGACAAGTAACATTTCAGTTTGTGGGATTTTGATGCACCAAGAATATATCCATTTTTAGACCTATATTTTATACTCATTTTTGGTGATATTGCACTTTAAAGAAAAATATTTTTCATGTTTTATTGCAGGTTGATGATTTGTTTTATTGCAGGTTGATGATAATTTTATTGCAGGTTGATGATTTTTAGCACTTTAAGCAAAAAGGAAGCAAAAAGGGTGGAATTTGAAGTCAAAAATGGCATTTTGGAGAGAAATACTCAGCACCGACGTCGCCAGCATGGACGCCGACGACGCCAGCATGGACGCGGATGGCGCCATGATGGCGCCAGCATGGATGACGATGGCGCCAGCATGGACGCTAACGGCTCCAGCTTGGACGCCGATGGCGCCATCATGAAGGAAAGAGTCCAGAACATCGGGGGTGCCAATGGCGCCAGACTTGGCTCCGACGGTGCCAGACTGGGCACTGATGGGGCCATTTGTTAGAGAGCACCAAATTAATTTCGGGCCATGGGCGCCAATGGCGCCATCGTGGGCGTCGATGGCGATGAAGTCGGTGTAGAATGCAATTCTAGAAGATTCAACACATTTGGATATTTTTTGAAGAGTTATTTGATACACCTCTTGGAAAACCGACATTATGCTCTATTTAGAGCAGAAAATTGATCAGAAAAAGACGCCTGCTAGTGTGTAATTAAGTTTTCTTTAATGTTCCATTGTGTATATTGTGTAGTGTGGTGAGTCTAAGTGTGATTTCTCCTTAGAGCTGTTGGAGAGGGAGAAAAGTGAGAGATTTCTTCTTCCTAACATCTTCAAAGAGAGAATTAAGAGTCTTGTAAAGAGAGAAAGATTTCGAGAGGAGCTACAAGGGATTTGCTTTGAGAAAGAGTTAAAGATAAATAGTGTTTGTTTATTATTATTGTATAAAATTTCTTTTATTTATGAAATTTGTATTTTATCGTATCTTTCTCATGACGTCCTTTCTCATGAGTTTTGAGTAGTTTTCTTTGTCTTTATCCCTACTCTGAAATGTGGAGAAATGAAGAGATAATTTGGATGTGCCAATTTTAAAATATAAAATAAATTATGATGATTTTTTCACTCCGTTCTTAATTTACTTTTTGATATGGCCAATTGAAATGTTAACATATGTTGTGAAACATACTATCTGAGAAATAGAGAATGAGTTTCAGAACAAAGTGAGAATCACATTCGATTCCATGAAGGAGTGTTTCGTTCATGGAATTGAGTGCAAAGAAATATAGAAATATATATTACTGGGCAAAGAATTGGAGATTCTAGAGTGATAGACTAAAATCCCCAATTTGGTCTTAGTGTTTAAGAACTAAAGCAAGAGTTAGACTTTAGGAGAAGGGAAGTGGGAGCTCTGGAGTGAGAGCCAGTAACCTCCCAGCCTAACCACAAATTTAGAGACTAAACCTAAGTTTACCAACGATTCTCTATAACACTTAATTGAGGGTAAATATTTAAAATTGCTTTTATTTGGAACAAGACATAATAAAACCATTTATCTCTCTCATTTAACCAAAAATAGCGAGAAAGATGCTTTGTCATATTGGAAAACTTCATCAAAAAAATATATTGTGGTAGTTATTGCTTAGCTTTGCTTTATAATTTTGCTAGTAGTTGGTAATTTAGTTCTGATAGCACCCTAAACATTTTAAATTGGTGTAGTAGATTTCTTTATTGTTGTGAGTTTCTTGATTTAAATTTTCATTACGAATTTACACCTTCCTCATGGGATCAATATTTGGGGCTAAAACAGAAAGTCCAGTATTAGTTGAAAATGATACGTATAATTGCATAGAATTCCAACATAAATTGCTTCAATTTCTTATTCATAAATAACATATCAAGTTTTTGGCATCACTGCAAAGAGGAGTCAACTTTATTAATTTTATACTTAATTTTATACATCTATAATTTATAATTTCGGGATCAAAAGGCCTAATGAGAAGTTGAGGATTTATGTCGCACTAGGCGGACAACCTTGAAAGCCTATGACTTGCTGTGTAATTCTAAGGAAAGATGTGCTATTGTAGCTCCTCATGGTGTTGTAGATCTTAATGTTGTAGAAGGCTGCACACAAAGTTTGCTTCAAGCTCCTTGACAAAGTGGCAGTCCTAAAATATAAGGTTTAAAAGGTTTAAATGACAAGTTGAAGTTCGATCATGGGGGGGGGGGGGGGAAAGTTGATTAGAGCCCAACGAGTTGGGAAGGATCACACGGTTCCCTCGTTCCAGTATCACTATTTTATTTTGAATTTACTAAGCTTAAATGAGTTTTGAAACCCATTTAAACCGGGGAGATCTCGTTAGCAACCATGGGTTACCTCCTCTGAGGGACTCTCATAAATTCAAAAGGACATTTTATGTTTAGTGACATTTCAAAGGAATTATGGTTACCTTTGAAACAAATTGTTTAAGATTTTTGAAAAGGTTGATTAATTTTTGAAAAGTTTTTTTGTTTTGCAAGTAAAGGAAGGTACACACCCAAGCAGTTACAATATCTGCAGAAAGTAAAATGACAAAAATTAAATAACACTTTACAAGTGCACCTGTCATCTTCTCTGCATTCCCGCTGAAAGATTAGCTTTTTAAAACATGTATATATAATTTTGTAGAAATTAAGAATACTTGAAGGTGTATCTAAAAAACCCTGAATTATGATTTATTGAGTTCCAAATGATCTTAGTGGATGATTCTAGAATAAAATATAGCAAGTTCAATTTTTCCTTCAAAATATCCAAGAGATTTAAAAGTGTTTGAGGAATGACTCTGAACTGCTTTAAAGATCTCTTAAAACATTTGACTTCATTTTGAACTTATCATATTATTCTATTAATCATCCTAGGCCAAATTAAAAATCACCCCATTACTTGGTAAACCCTGAAGTTTTTTAATCTTCCTAAAGATAGGGTACTTAATTAATCAGTTGATATTTCACTTAAAGGTTATGTGAGTGGATGCCCCTAAGGCAAATTTAACTAAGGCAATGCCCCTAAGGCAAATTTAAGTCATTAAACATTCTATACCCACCACTAAGGTTAGTCTTGTAGTGCTTAGAAGTGTTTATTATCAATCATGTTATCCTTCTGAATCCCATTAAATGAATTCCAATATCAAGCCTAGATCACTACCAAGCCTTTAACAATTTTAATTGGAAAAAGATTAACAAATGTTAGAATTTTAATTTAGGTGATATGGAAAATATCAGACCATCATTAATTATGGACTTGAAATAAGTGACATATCATCTCCCTAACTTAAGCCCATCACTTGAGAATCATCTAATTTTTATTAACTTCAAAGTCTTCATAATTTAACTAATTTTAATTTTATTCTCATTACGGAAAGGTCGCAAGTCGGTTTCTAACTTTTACCCATTATGTTTCAATCATCCAAACATACTCATTAGGATCAAAATTACCCATTTTTCCCTTTGGTTAATCCTAAATTTTGATTCAGGCACCAAGATCTAAAATTACTATTTTGCCCTTATGGCTCTTCATCTCATAACTCATTAATTATAACTCAAGTGACTTTAAAGATTTTAGAGTACCCTTACATTGGGCAATTAAAATAATCAAAGGATAAAAGGTGTTTTTTTTTCAATTTTTTATTTAATTTAAATAATTGATTAAACCTAGAAAAATAGGATTTTAAATATTGATTTATTTAATCAATCAAAGTAAAATTGTTGTTAATGGGAAAAACTATTAGAGGTTCCCTTAGGTCAGAGAAAACACTTAGGCAAAATACCATGATTTTCTAAATTAAATTTTAATTTAATCTTATAATTATTTATTAATTATTAGTGATTTAATTAAATGAAAAATATGTTTTAATTACAAAAATTATTTTTTGTATTTTATTAAACCTCTCTGAGTCCAGAGAACTCAGAGAAACAAATTTTATATTTTTATGATTTTTAATTTGTTTATTATTGTCTTAATGAGAAAATAAAGGAAATACATTGCGAGCCTTTAGAAATTTTATTTTTAATTTAGAAAAATTAGGAAAAATATTTTAATAAGTCCTAGGTGATCAGAAAGTAATTTTTTTTTTCTTAGTGCTCCTAATCGCAAGAAATTCAGAAAACTACTTTTCATAATTTTCTAAAGTGTATTTAATTTAATATAATTATTTTTGTATAAAAATACAATGTTTCATGGAAAATCAACTTTAGTGCTAAAAATTAACCAAATAGTTTTTAAATTCTTACAGTGGGTTAACATGATTTTAATACACAAAGTGGAATTGATTTTGTTAATTTTTTGATCAATATTTAATTTACATAAATTAATACAAGATATACACACTTATCTAAATACAAAAATATACAAATTATTCAAAACATTATAATATTTTTCCTAAGCTTCTTTGACCAAAGAAAACCTACTAAAATTTATTCCATAATTTTTTAAGTGGTTTTTTAATTTATGTAATTAATTTAAGCCAAAACAGTCATCTTAGATTGAAAATTAGGGTTAGAATCACAGAGATGTTCTTCAACCTTGGAAAAATCAGAGAACATAGCCTCTATCACGAGGAATAAACCCTAAAAAATTCAAGCTATGGTGAGCAATGCTTGACCATAATGAATTGAAATACCACATAGAGTATTGAAATACCACATAGAGTATTTAACCACATAGAGTATTTAATTAATTAAAAGTTAAAGAGTCAATATATAATTTTTATTTTTTTTTCACATTATTTTCCTCTGTACACTGAACAAGAAAGTATTTTTAATTTATCTTTATGATTTTTTTATAAAAAGATATGGATTTTTAAGGTTCTGGAAATTATAATAATTTAGAAAAACCATATTTTTCTATTTAAACAAGTCAGCGCCACCTCAACCTACAGTGCGCCAGGCTTTACACGTGGCGCTCCACTATTTGGCACCGCCAACCACATAGTTGCCTTGTCATCTTGCGGTTCAAGTCTCAAGACTCCATCCTACTTGATCTCATTCGTCCATCCAATACACGCGCGATTGGATGACATCCTTTCATCATCCCCAAATGACCTAACCCATAAGCTGTCCACACTAAATCCTTAAGATCTTGAGCTAGACTCAACCAAATTACTTAGGTTTGTTCCTACACCTTCATCTAATTTAGACAAACCTATATATATGGTTGATCGAGTATGAAATACAATAAATACGTATAGAAAACCAATTTAAACTCGGTTTAGGGTGAGACTTCAATACCTTTATTTGAAAGGGGAGGTCTTAATCAGATAGTTGTAGTAGCTTCAAATGAGTCCAAAAAACCTCCAGATGAAGTTATGAGCTATGGTGAAATGTCTATGTGTGATTTTGATCAAAGCCGATTTTGGGTGTTGATCTAGAGCTAGGTTAGAGGCTTTCTCTGATGAGGATTTTGTGGGGAATCAACTCCTCTCTCTCAAGGGATGGTGTGGGCATAGCTAATTGGGGTTTGGTTTGCTGTGGAGCTGGGGAGAATCTATCCTAGTTTTGGGGCAAATTTCAGTGAATAAATTGACTCAATAGAGTGTCTAAGAGCAGAGGGATTGAACTCAGGAAGGCTTGCAGAGGCTCTGGTTAGATTTTGGTAGAGTTTCCCCAAGGTTTCAAGCACTCTCCCCTTTGGCCATGGAGAGTTCCATTTATAGCCATGGCTGCCTGGTGGAGTTAAAGGCTTGGAATAGGGTGCTAAAGCTTGTTGAGGTGGAGGGAAGAAAGGCTCTAATGGCAAATGGGAATTAGCCAACTCATGGAGATTTAATTTTTATTTTTGGCCATTTGAAGCTCCCTTAAGCTGGCTATTTCCAGTGGCTAGCAAGATTTCAGTCACTTCTGGGCTCAGGGAGGACAAAGGGTGCTTAATGATGGTTAAACACTAATGGTAAGGCATGATGACAAAGGTATTTGAGTTTAGGAAAACTATGGGGTGAAATCCCCTAAATTAAGGGACCATTGGTCCATAGCACATGTATTTTGAGCTTGGTGAGCCTAATCTAGTCACTAGGGTCCATAAGGTGGCTGTAGAAGCTTTGGTTTGATCAATTTGGCATGGCTTGGTCAATTTGGGTCAAATTGGCTTGAAGTTGGGTTTAGCTTGGCCTAACCATAACATTGGACTCAATTAATTGATCAAGATGATATAGATGATTGTCACAAAGAGGTTGGAAAAGATTTGGAGTGATTTTGATTTGATTTGGAGTTTGATTTGGAAGGATTTTGGTCACTTGGTCAATTTTGGGTTGTTGGGTTAGACTTGGGTTTGAGTTGGGCTAGAGTTTGGCCAAGGTCCAATTGATGATTCAAATTTATCCTAAGGATTGTTATGAAGAGTTTTGGATAGAAATTGAGTGGAAATTTTAGAGTTTTTGGGTTCAATTTTGTTGAATTTGGGGACATGACCAATTTGGGGCAAACTTGGGGGTTTTGGTCCAAGTTGACCTTGAGTAAAATTGGGGCTTGAACAAGGCCAATTGAAGGCTTATGTTGATATGGGTAAATGTTTTGAAGAGTTATGAAGCAAAATTGGGGCAGTTGAATAGATTTGGGGGTTCAATTGAGTGAGATTTTGGTTTTGGGTCAAATTAGGGCTTTTTGATTTGGGTTAAAATTGGACTCAAATGGGGGTGAAATGGGATTGAATTGGGTTTCAATCAAGCTTGGAAATAATGAATTTGATTTATAATTGAAATTTGGGAAAATTGTGATCAAATTGGTGGACATTGGGGGTGAATTAGGGTAATTGGGCCTTTAAAGGCAATTTGGGGCTTTTGGTCAAAATAGGTCAAATAGGTCAAATTGAGCTCAATGGAGTGTTTCAAAAACAAGTATTTACCCATTTTGGGGACATTTAAAATGATTTGGAAGGCTTTGGGTCAATTTGAGTCATCAATGTTATTTTGGTAATTTTGGCAAAATGAGGGGTATTTTGGAAATTTTTGAAATTTTGGAGTGCTTTGGGTAGTTTCAAGTGGTTTTAGATGATTTTTGGATAAATTTGGGTATTTTTGGTAATTTTAGGAATTTTGAGGTTTCAAGGGCATTTTCGTAAATTGGGTGAATTTAGGGGCAAAAGGCTAAGCTTGGTATCTTGGTAAAATTGGGGTGTGAATCACCCTACTTGAGCCAGACAAAAAAAATTCTTTAATTTGGGTCCCATCTATACACTGGTCTTAGCTAAACCCTAGCCTAGGGCTAGTGGGTTTAGGGGACCATCTACATGAGTCTTATCTACATGAGTCTCCCAAAGTATCAAGGGATCAAATTAAGATAGGTTTAGGTTTAAGGTGGTGAGTGGGAGTGTAATGTGCATGTGTGTGTATGAGAGCAACTAAGACCACACCTCAAGAGGGCTAACCATAAGGCCAGGTAATCCTATGGGCACTCACCTTGAGCTCTCCCTTATTGAACCCACCTACTAACCTACTAAGTGCTAGAGGTTACTAGAGGTTAGGACCAATATATGTAACTTGAAGTTGAGCAAAGAAAAGTTTAGAATTTCTAATGGTGAGGTTTCCTTTTCTAGTTTTTTAGGAATAGTCAACAGGAAAGTCCTTTGGCTAGACCCTAGGCTACTAAAGAGGAAAAACTAGACCTCAATCAAAAGTGAGGTCAACAAATGTACCCCCAATAGGTGTGGTGTGCCAAGCAAGCACATCGTACGTATTGGTGTTGACCGACTAGATCAACAAACCAACACAGACTTCTAAGTTAACAAACTTAGAATGAAGTGTAAAATTGAGTGATAGTTGTTTCCACTGAGGTACTAGCAAGTGAATATTCGAGTGAAACTGAGGATTTGAAAATCTTGCTGGGGATTTGAAGGTGGATTTCAAATTGTGATGATTCGGGTGCTGACCCCAAAATGGGAATTAAAATTTTGGGATCAATCCCCGGAATGAGAATCAGATGCCATACTACACTCAAGATGGTCTTAAGCTGATGTCAAAGAATCGGAGTAGGATGCCTTGAATTATCAAAAGGGCTTGCTCCCTCAACCGCTAAATTTTGATTTTTAGGCCTTTACAAAGCAATGCAAAATCAGATGTCGGAATCCTCATCCTCTAGAATTTGGTATAATTTGAACTATTGCGAAGCAATGCAGAATCGGATGTCAGAATCCTCATCCTCTAAATTATAGTGTGAACCATTGCTAAGAAATGTAGAATCAGAATCAGAAGTTAGAATCCTCATCCTCTAAAATTTGGTATGTGAACCATCACAAAGCAATACAAAATCGAATGTCAGAATCTCATCCTCTAAAATATAGTGTGAACCATTGCTAAGAAATGCTAAATCAGATGTTGGAATCCTCATCCTCTAAAATATAGTGTGAACCATTACTAATTAATGCTGAATTGGATGTCAGAATCCTCATCCTCTAAAATATAGTGTGAACCATTGCTAAGCAATTTAAAATCGGATGTCAGAATCCTCATACTTTAGAATATTGTAGATATTGATTTGAAAGATTGCGATAGGAGGGGACTCTTAAAGCAACATGGAATCAGATATAGATCCTCAACCTCTAAAATATCGTAGAATTTGATTTGAAAAATTGAGATAGGAGGGGACTCATAAAGCAACGCAAAATAGGATATAAAAACCTCAACCTCTAAAATTTCATAGAATTTGATTTGAAAGATTACGATAGGAGGGGACTCCTAAAGCAACGTGAAATCAGATATAAAATTCTCAACCTCTAAAATTTTGTAGAATTTGATTTGAAAGGTTGCGATAGGAGGAGACTCCTAAAGCAACGCGGAATCAGATATAAAATCCTCAACCTCTAAATTTTATAAAATTTGATTTGAAAGATTGCGATAGGAGGGAATTTCTAAAGCAACTCAAAATCAGATATAAAATCCTCAACCTCTAAAGTTTTGTAGAATTTGATTTGAAAGATTGCAATAGGAGGGGATTCCTAAAGCAACATGGAATCGGATATAAAATCCTCAACCTCTAAAATTTTGTAGAATTTGATTTAAAAAATTGCGATATAAGGGGACTCCTAAAGGAATGCAAAATCAGATATAAAATCCTTAACCTCTAAAATTTTATAGAATTTGATTTGAAAGATTGTGATAGGAGGGGACTCCTAAAGAAATGCAAAATCAGATATAAAATCCTCAACCTCTAAAATTTTGTAGAATTTGATTTGAAAGATTGAATTAGAAGGGGAATCTTAAAGCAACACGGAATCAGATATAAAATCCTTAACCTCTAAAATTTTGTGGGAG
Source organism: Phalaenopsis equestris (assembly GCF_001263595.1). Classification (NCBI taxonomy): domain Eukaryota; kingdom Viridiplantae; phylum Streptophyta; class Magnoliopsida; order Asparagales; family Orchidaceae; genus Phalaenopsis; species Phalaenopsis equestris. The sequence goes on from NW_018165103.1 coordinate 194,947, forward strand.
CTAGAATTTACTTCAGAAACATATCACTATGTTGGGAAGGAAAGCATGATGACTCACATCCAACCCAAGAGGTAGTGTAAAGAGACCAGATTGAGAAGGAAAGCTTGATGACTCACATCCAACTCAAGAGCTAATCAGAAAAGTATTTCACTACGTTGGGGAGGAAAGCTTGATGACTCACATCCAACCCAAGAGGCAGTGAGAGGGAATCAGAATCTCAGTACTAACTCTGAGAATAACATGAAAATAGTGTAGAGAATTTGTAGTGTTGAGCTCATAGATATGTGACTTTTGAAGATTAACAATTTTAAGGAAAATTTGTAAGATTTTGTACAGAGTGTGAAACTCCGCGGGGATGTGAGGAAATTGGCGGGGATGTGAGGAAATTGGTGGTGAGGAAATTGGTGCAGACAAGGATAGTCGTGCTGCGCAAGGAAAGAGTAAGAAACCTCGAACTCAAAAGAAACAAACTAAACATAATTTATCATTTTCTTTTCTTGTTGTCTTTATCACATTTAATTATCAAAGTACATTTTCAAAATTTAATTTTCATTGGTTGATTTTCAAAAACTATTTTAAATTTTAATATCAGACTTTCATTGTATTTTTCTTTCTTCATTATAATTCAGAAATAATGTATGGTTCTGCGGCTCTTTATCAATCTTAAAAAATGGGAAATTTGACAAACATGTTAAAATCTGCAAGAAATTTCATTAATTTGCTTCAAACATGTGTTGCAGATTGAATACAAGCTGAAGCATCAAAAGAAACAACTTGTTGAATACATCCTGAGACATCACATGCTGAATACATATTATATATTGAACACATCTGATACATTTCATATCATATCTGCTACATCATGATGTGAAACACAAGTGTCCACAGACTGTCTGTCTATCCTCTGTGGGGTGAGCTCCCGATCAAGCTGACCTACTAAGCCATGCTATAGGACAAAAATTTCTTTTACGTGTACTTAGAGGTGCAACCATCTCATAGCTTGTACGGGCACAAATCCTTCAACTCTGGATCCATTCTACTGAATGTCACAGACACTCTACGGTATTGTACCCCCGGAACACAGTGCTAGGCTAGATCTGTCCATTTCCCATTAGTAGTAGATTCACAGCAGCTCCTCTGAACTCCCCAGGGCCAACATCATCGATCTCTTTCCTGAATAGTATATTACTTCAGCTCATGAAGGACACCGTGCAGAAGGTCCTTACAAAATCATGGTGGTCTATATGCGGAGGAAAACAATCTCCTTCATCATAGATATTGATTATACAACTATTTGGAATGTAGTTCACTGGTAGTATGCTCCATCTGACCATCCTTTTGATCATTCTCTTTATCTTAGAAGGTAGAGGATCCACCACATCATATATGATGATATCCGGGAGGTTCCCCTTCCTATCTTCGATAAAGTTATAGCAGCAACCACACTGGATGGTTATCCTGCCTTTCCCACGCATCCATTCCCGCGGCTCTGCGTAAGTTTTCTTCATTAGCAAACCGGCTCGAACTCTGTCCCTCGGGTCAAATACACAGTCATGAATTCTCCTTTCATCATTTTCAAAGAGGACCTCTGTATACAGCTCCAGGCCTTCCAGAATGTTGACAAACTTTCCTTGGATTTCCTAGTAGAATTCAAATTCTGGTTTCTTAAATCTGCTCGTTCTTTCCAGCTCCGCCATAGGAATCCTTTGAGATCTTTGAGGTGGCTCCCTCATCTCAACATTTATAGGATACCATGTCTGACTTTGCTATGTAGATAATAGAATATATGATTCAGTGACCGGGTAAACTATCTCTTAGCATCATGTGTCAGTGGCTATGAACTCCTCAAAAGAACTGTACTGATCTAAATAGAGAACATTGCATGTTGGGCATTCTATGAATGCTCCTCCTATTAATGCTTGTACGGGAACCTCAACATTGCACATTGGGCAACCCTGTAAAGTTGACCTAGATTGCTGGCAGTATCTCCTCTGCAGCAAACTCAGACTCGTACTCCATAACAGGTAGATTAGAAGAAGTTTCTCTCATGCAAGACTCATAAATTTTCCCCTTAGGAATCGAAGTGAGTGTATATTCTACCTCTTTCATGCATCTCTTTTCCTCACGTAGAAAAGATTTGTGATTGACGCGATTAGTGTTACGACGCTGTGTTCTTCTTAGTGGTGCATCTGACACTCTCTCTTCATCAGCATCAATTAAATTCCCTGTTGATGTGGTTATCATGGACGACAAACGACTAGTTGCTTCCATCGAATTTTTTTTGTGTTATCACTTTCTTCTTCTTTGGAAAGGAGTCTTCTTTAGTACCAATCCGAGCAGCGACAGTAATATTTATTTCTGATGTCCATCAGGGGACCCTCATAGTTCACATTGACCTGACCAAAGTCTATGTGAAAATCTACAATGCCACCCTGATCTACCTTTTCTTTGTTCAATGTGAGATTTAAGCCGTCTTTAAAGATGAAAATCAGCTTTCGTCCCACCATTTTTCTGCAGAAGACAGAAAAAACATCAGTGCTATGAAATTCAGCATGAACAAGAACAAAAATGAAGCATTCATTAAACAAAAAATTTAATTTACGCGGGTGCAAATTTCTTATTTAATTTATTTTAATTTAATGGAATTTCAAAATTAGAGACAAAAGGAGGAAATTAAAGTGAACAAATTCCAAAATTTTCATTTTATTGAGTCTAATTTTATTACAAAATTTTAGACTCAGTCGTAGACGATTAGCCAAATAAATAACCCCAAAGCAATTAAAATTTCAAAAGGTTGATTTCAAGTAACGGTAACGTAACTTCGGGTAATATATATCCAAGTAGTGTTCATTAACTGACAACATGGGTCTTTCGCCCCAAAAATACACCAGCTGGTAAGATCCTTCTGAATATACCTTCTCTATGACAAATGGTCCCACCCAAGTTGGCTCAAAATTTCCACCTATCTTGCGGTGTGCAAGAATAGGTCTTTTGAGAACAAGAACGAGGTCACCAACTTTGAATACCCTCGAGAGGACCACTTTGTCATGAGCCTACACCATCTTCGCTTGGTAGAGTTCCAAATGCTGTTGTGCTTCTAGTCATTATCCCTCGAGACTTTGCAATTCTTCAAGTCCGAGTTTTGCACTTTCTTTGGTTGTGAATTGATTGGAAATGATGACTTTGAGAGAGGGTATCTAGACTTCTAGTGGCAGTACAACCTCAGACCCATACACAAGTGCGAGGGTGTACATTGAGTGGGAGTTCTGAAAGTTGTTTGGTAGGCTCAAAAAGCTTCTAATAGTTTATTATGCCAATTTATTTTATTTTCATCCAATGTCTTCTTTAAGATTTACTCGAGAGTCTTATTGAAGGCCTCGGCTAGGCCGTTTGTCCTGGGATAGTAAATTCTAGAGTACCTTCAATCCATCCCATGTCTTTGACCAAGTTGTTGATATTTGTGCTTTTGAAGGCTGTCCTGTTGTCAAAAATTTCTCTACATGGTACTCCGAATTGGTAGACAATTTGACCCTTAAAAAAATTTAGAACATGCTATGTTATAACCTCTCGTAACGGCACTGCCTCTGCTAACTTAGAGAAGTAATCAAAAGTGCAAGAATAGATCGATGTCCCTTAGAGGATGGAGGGTCTATTAGACTTATTTTGTTTGTGGCCTAACACTCGAATGTCTACGAGGCAATAGTTGGGTGTAGCACATTTGGAGGTTGGTGTAAGACAACCCTATGCACTTGCCAAAGGTGACACCTTCAAGTGATATCCATGTAATCAAAAATCATAGCTAGTCTATAATATCCGAGTCTTTTAATCTTCATCTTCATCTTTGGCCCTGACTGGAGAGCGCCACACAATCCAACATGTACTTCTTTGACAATATTCTGTGCTTCAGCTCTGTTTAGAAATCTCAGCCACATCTGATCGAATGATCTTCTATAAAGGAAATCACCCACTAGAGCATATGACATAGCTCTTCTTGTGATGTGATATGCCACAAACTTGTCCTCTAACAGCTTTCCAGTTTGCAAATATTCTATCAATGGCTTGTGCTAGTCTTTGTTGATGTCAATTAATGCAATCATCATTCCTTCTTCTTTTTTGATTTTAAGTAAATTTTCAAGGTCGATCTGAGACATAAGTCATCATCCTTGTACTGTAAAGTCGATGGAATCCTCCGGTGGACATGCTAGTTCCTTGGTAAGTTTTGTTAGAGCATCAACATGGGCATTATCTCCTCGAGGAATCCGGTATAAAATCACACTAGGGATTGTTCAAGTAGCTTCATTGTGTACCAGTGATATTCTGCTAACCTTGGCTTCAAAATCTTGTATTGTCTGGCAACTTTTTGGATGATAAGCTGTGAGTCACCATAGATGACAATATATGTTATATTCATTGAAATTTCCAACTCCAACCCGGTGATCAATGCTTGATATTCTTCTTTATTATTTATACACGGCTCTATCACGTGATAGGAGAGTCTTAATATACCCTTATCTGATGTGATGAAAATTAGTCCAATTCCTGTTTTTCCTGGTATAACCATATCTGATCCTTTGTCTTTTCTGGCTGAGGAAGTTCCATCTAAATACATTTCCGAATGCTTCACACTGGACGGTTCTACATGCAGTATCTGTTCATCTGGTAATTCATCATTGAGCGAGGACCCAGCTGGAAGTGGGTGCGCTGCGAGAAAAACTTTACCCTGATCGTGTGCGGAGGAGAACAAAAGTTATTTGGAATTACAATAAAATCATCGACCACCTTGCTAAACATTCGAAGAGTGTTGGGCGGGTCATCAAATATTGCAATGGATTAACTTTTGAAGTAAGGGTAATCTTATGAAAAAGCATGTAATGGCTAAGCTTTTGGGTGACAAAAATTAAAGCTAGACAATGCTTCTCAATAGGCGGATAATTTACCTTTATTTGTATTAGTCGGTGACTCAAGTAGTAGAGTGCCCTTTCCTTACCCTCGTCATTGACCTAAGCTAACAGGGTTCTGAGAGAGTCGTCTAAGGCCGTGGTATAAAGTTTCAATTGTCTTCCTGGGATAGGGGCTGCTAAAATAGGAGGTGTCATTAAATATTTTTTAACTTCCTCAAAGGCATGCTGTCATTTCTCTTCCCAAAAGAATTTGGCGTCCTTTTTAATTAATTCCAAGAAGGGCTGACACCTACCCGAGAGATTAGAAATAAAGCGTCTCAGATATGTCAACTTTCCTTGAAAGAAACGTAGTTATTTCAAGATTTTGGAAGGAGGCATTTCCAAGATAGCTTTAATCTTATCGGGGTCTCGATGACGAACAATGAATCCTATAAATTTAGCGGAGGTGATGCCAAATGCACACTTTGAGGGATTCATCTTGAGATTATATTGTCATAATCGTTCGAACACGATCCTTAAATCATACAAATGGTCTATTTTCTGTTTACTCTTAATGACCAAATCAAATGACCAAATCATTGACCAAATCATCCATGTAGCACTCCACTTGGTTGTGAATGAGGCCATCAAAGATCTTCTTCATAGCTTCGTTGATATGTTGCTCTAACATTCTTTAACCAGAATGGCAACACTATGTAGCAAAAGATCCCAATCTGTGTCCTGAAACGGTGTCATGAAAGCTGTAAGTGCTGCATCCTATGGAACCATCTTGATTTGTTTATAGTTTGAAGATCCATACATGAAAGAGAAAATCTCATGTGTCGATGTGATGTCCACCATTAATTCATGTATCGGTAATGTGTAACAAAAATGAAAAATCATCTTTTGGACATGCTTTGTTTAAATCCGTGAAGTCAACACAAATACAGATTTGTCTATTTTTCTTCTTAACTGGTACAATTTTAACTAGTACAATATTTGCTAACCATGTGGGGTATTTCTCTTCTCTTACAAAGTTAGCATCTATTAATTTCTTTACCTCGACAGTGACTTGTTGCTCTATCTCGAGGCACATTCTTCTGGGAGCTTGTTTTACATGGGTCATATTTTTGTCCCCTCCGTTTATGAATTGTAACTTTTGCTGACAGCCTTGGTGTTTCATCATAACTCTAGGTGAAGCAATCTTCAAATTCTGACAATAATTTTATCAATTATGTGAATTCTTCCTCATTGAGTAGAGAACTATAATAGTAGATCGGAGCTGCTCCTCAGTCTCGAGGTTAATCTCTTTTAATTCATCCACTGTTGACATAATTTATTCTTCAAATTCCGGTGGGGCATCACCTATTAACTGATCTTAAGAGTCATCCTTTACATCGAGGCAATTCTCTTCTAATCCGCTACCATGCAAAATTTTGAGTCATCGACTAGTTCTACAGTACCAAATTTGAGACTTTCTTTTGAGTAAGGAGTTTGACTTTTAACATTCCAATATTTTTCAAAAAGTTGCAGCTTATTTTTTGGCAATTTTTTTGGCACATATCCCTGTTGAATTAATTTTGTACATAAGGAGAAAAGTAACTAAAAGGTAATTCCATTAATTCATTAGAATCCTCTTCCAAATTTACATGATTTTCAGTATTAGTAGAAGCGAAAGCACGGTAAAAATTTTTCAGCTTTGAACCAATGCTTTGGAACTCCTTGACCTCTAAACTCTTAACCTTTTGTGGGTGGATTGGGGTAAGGGTCATGGCATGCACATAGTGGTTGATTCGATCATACATCGACTCATATTCATCTTTCTACACATCTTCCAAGGAAATTTCATACTTTGGTTTCTTCTGTTTTATCATCATCATTTCTTCCTTAGAGCTTTCTTCATTAGAACCATCTTCCAGGTCAATGTTGATGGTCAGCCTAGTCCATTCAACAATTGTGTTGATCCTTCCTCATCCACATCCCTAGCCTCGATCTCAGGTGTATGGGCTAAAAGAACCTCTACCAGCTGATTGTGAAGAAATTGTAGTAGATCGTTGAAGCAGAGTTGAATGGCATCTTTTTTGTGATTCTTCTGAATCTTCTACTTCATTTGCTATAATTTCACAGGAAAGGACATTCTTCTTTGAAGGTGCATTGTAGGCAACATCTTAGTGAATGCCAACTTCATGAACTGAAAATGACTGTAAATCTCCCTTAATGCAATATTTTTGACCTTCTTTGAAACACTTGATGCATTGATGTAGAGATGATGGAACCATATTATGTTATTGAATTCATTATTGTCCCAGTAAATCATTGAAAGAGGTCTCTGCATTGATGATGTGGAATTTTACGGTTGTTACTAGTTCTCCAACTTTCATTAACAGTGTAATCGATCAAATGGCTCTTTCTCAATTTTGGTTACATCTTCTTAACATCATTTTATCGATTATAAGCTCTTTAGCTTTAATATCAAAATATTCTAATGTCCGTAGAATCATTAAGTTGAGCGATGCTCCTGGATCCACCACAACTCTGGACAATACAAATCTGCCGATATTAACGGAGATGTAGAGCGGTCGGTCATGGTCAGTGGTACTGAGCAACAAGTCTTCATCTGTGAAAGTTATCCCAGGCTATTCTCTTAACAAAAAAAATTCATCCGAGGATGTGTTGGACAACTGAGTTAAGAAAATCTCTGGGTCAAGCAAAACTGTAACAAGAGACTATCTCATCTCCTTTGACAGGATCAGAGCATGCAGAGACCTCCTTCAATGATCGATTACACTGTTAATGAAAGTTGGACAAAGAGTCATTTGATCGAATTGTAACAAGAGACTATCTCATCTCATTTTGCGGTTGATTCTGCTGGCCATATGCTGACCGATGCTGAGAATATTGCCCAAGATGCTGTAAATTACTTTCAAAATATCTTTAAGGAGCAGTCTCCTTCTAGAGCTCAAATCAAGATGGAAATTTTCTCTGATTGCAAAGATTATGTCCATAATTTGAATCTAAATACCACTCCATTGTAAGGTGAAATTAAAGCTGCCTTGGACTCTATTGATGACCATAAGGTAGCTGACCCTGATGGCTTCACTGCAAAATTTTATAAAGCCACTTGGAATATCATCTGTGGGGAGTTTGTTGATGTTGTGCAAAGCTTCTTTAGAGGTATTGATCGCCTTAGATACTTTACCGCTTCCACTATAACCTTGATTCCTAAAAATTCTAGCAGGATAAGATGGGGATATTTTAAACCAATCAGCCTAACTAATTTCATTTCTAAAGTTATCAGTAAGATTTGGAGCACCAGACTTCAACCTCATCTTCAGCAGCTTATCAGCAAAAATTAGGTGGCTTTTGTGAAAGGAAGGAAAATATCTGATAACATCCTTTTGGCTCAGGAATTGCTACTGGATCTAGACAAAAAATGTAGAGGCAACAATCTCATTATGAAATTGGATATTCAAAAAGCCTATGATACAATTAACTGGAATTTTATTTTGGCTACCTTGAATGCTAGGGGCTTCTTTGGGGCCTTTGTCAATATGATTAGAAGATGGCTCATTTGCAACAACCATTTAATCTTAATTAATGGCAAGAGCCAAGGTTTCTTCAATGCCACTAGGGGAATTAAACAAGGAGATCCCTTGTCCCCTACTATCTTTATTTTGGCCATGGATTATCTTTCTAGGCTTCTTAATCAAAAGTTTCTATCTTCCCCACATTTGGACTATCAACACAGATCCAATACTAGTGTGAGTCATCTGTCCTATGCAGATGATATAATCATTTTCTCTAAGGCTACCAAGAATGCAGTGAAGTCTCTCTATCAAGTACTTAAACACTTCCGAAGATCATCCGGTATGTATCTTAACAAACAGAAATGTCAAATTTTTGCTAGCTCTCATACTCTTCCACAGATTAAGCAATGGATTGCACAACACACTGGATTTAGCTTGGCCTCTTTATCTATCAATTATCTTGGTGTTCAATTAATAAAAGGGAGAACTAAACAAACTCAATTCAATGGGGTAATTGATCAAATTCAGAAACAACTTCAATGTTGGACAAATTACTTTCTATCAAATAGAGGTAGGATCACTCTTCTCAAAAGTATCTTAAATTCTATCCCTTCCTATGCTCTTCAGATGTTCACTATGAAGAAGGGGACTCAGAGAAGGCTAGGCAGAATGTTTAATAAATTTCTTTGGGCTGGACAGAAGAAACAGTTTCATTTGTTAGCTTTGCATAAATTGTGTAAGCCTCTACATGCAGGTGGCTTAGATTTTAAGGATTTTCAGCATCTCACAACCATTAATCTTTGTAAACTCTGGATAAAGTTTAGAGCCCAAGATAGTCTTTGGGCTTTGTTTATGAAGGGGAAATACTGCAGGACTGTACACCCTAACTTGGCTGAGAAGAAAGTTGGGGATTCCAGGCTGTGGACTAAACTTTTGGAGGTGAGGCATCAAGCTGAGGATCTGTTTATTTAGGAACTTGGAGAAGGACAAATTAATTTTTGGCTAGATAAATGGATTTGGAATGGGGAAAGAATTGACACTTCCAATCCAAACTTTGGAACTAAAGTGAAGGAATTCTGGACTAAAAATCAATGGAATTGCAATTTGCTGGCAACCATCTTAACTGAAGAGCAAATGTATTGGGTGAAGAAAACTAAAATCAATCCTGGAGAAAAATATAGAATCATCACTAGACAGGCTCCCTCACAAAAGCTTTCAGCTTAAATTTTCCAGCAATTGTATCATTGGCAACCTGTTATGTGGGGGAAATTTATTTGGGGGAACTGGTTGACACCTTCAATGTACTTTTTTTGCTGGAGGCTATGAAAATCTTTCCTACCTTGTGATGATATTTTGAAATTGAAAGGGCTTAGGAGTCCCTCTTGCTACTGGCTTTGTAGTAAGGATGAAGAAAGTCTAAAACATTTATTTTTCTCCTGTAGTTTCTCCCAAAGGATTTGGTCTGGTCTGTTGAATCAGCTCAGTATTGGTACTCTAAAAGTAAGTTGGCAGAACTTTTTGGAATGCTGGAAGGAGTGCCTGGAAGCTAAAATGATAATCATTCCTTGTGTTGTTGCCTGGTTCATTTGGATGTGCAGAAATCAAGTTAAGTATGAAAACATGAAACCTTTGGATAAGGCAGTAGTTTTAAATTGTACTTCCTATCTGCAAAAGTGTCGGCGTTATTTTGGGTTGGTTTGTGGGGTTGCCCGTAAGAAGCTGTCGGTCGCTGGAATCGAAATCCCGTCGCCCGCTTCGGAAGGACGTGGAAGTATGAAATCAAACTGACCTCATATTTTTCATAGTTTAAAATAAAAGAGCATTGTACCTCAAATCCTATATCTATCTCGAAGGATAAACACAAGATTTGAGGATGAGGCTCGATCAAATAAACTAAGGAAAGTATGACGTCCATTTGGTCTGCGAAACCTCTGTATTTGCCGACAAGTTCCCCTATTTAATATAAGGGATTATCTAGGGTTTATATTAAGCTGGGTTCGGACATGTTTCCTATAAGGGCAAGCCCCTATAGTTAATTACATTCTAAATGACCAAAGTCACTTAAGAAGACTCTCGATAAAAATAAGGAAATATTATCTTCAAGGAATTTCAAAGGGTAGGACTCTTTAACAAAATTGGACGTAGAGGTGTGAAAGGGGATTGTTTCAAATTTGGAACATTTTATTGTAGAATCCAAAGGAAGAAGAACTAGGGGATGTCATGGATCCAGAGGAGCACCCTGGTGACTTTCCAAGCTATCCTAATATTTGGCTTCAGTTTCGAGGAGAATTATTTAAGTGTTTCATGCTGCCAATTTTATTAGTTAGGGCTTACATTCATGTGAAATGATCACACAAATAGCCTGGAAGATGTGAGGGTTTAGGTCGTGACAAACGACAACCTC
>NW_018165103.1:206100-206733 GCF_001263595.1 Phalaenopsis equestris
TCCGAGGGATTCCCGGTCATCCGATAGAGACATCTTATTTTAGTTGAAGTTGTGGTTTTTGTGTGATGTTTGTAATTAAATTTTGAGTTGTTTTATATTTTGGATGTTGTGGCGGTGAATTTTATCTTGGTTGATCTTAGTTTTGGTTTTGAGTATGGTTATAATTATGGTTGATATGTAAGTTTATGTAGGTAAATGCAAGCATGAAACATGTAAGGAAAAGGCAGAAGAAAGACGGTACTATAAACTGTAAAAGCGTACCTGGCGAGTCTTCTCATTCCACCACCTGAAACTTAAAATGCATGTTAAGGCAGTTTATGAAGAGCAAAACTTAAAATGCATGTTAAGACAGTTTATGAAGAGTAGGAAAGGCAAGTTCTGGTGGTTTTCATAACCCTATGACATATCTTGGTGAGTCCTTAAAATTTTAATTAAGGGTGATTTCATTGAGCGAAGAATATTAAGTTTAATAGGCCTATAAGGTATCCAATAAGTTAGGAGGGGGAAGCAGGTCCATGCCTCCCTCTCACCAACTGGTGAAAAGTCTCGAGTCCATTTAAACTTATTATGTTGCTTAATGGTTCATTCTGTAAATACCCTTATTACTCAGTGAACATTGATGTCTCAATTATC
>NW_018165103.1:206886-207970 GCF_001263595.1 Phalaenopsis equestris
GTTATATTTATTTCTCTAATCCTTGTTTAATCAATTTTTGATTTAGCCTAAGTCACCACTAAGCCCTTAAGACCTAGGTGAGTGTCTTAATTTGTTTTGAAAAGGGTTAAACTTTAAGTGATCATGATTCATGATTTGGATTTTATTTGAAATTCAAGATAGGGGTATTAAATTGATTAATTATTGACTTCAAAAGTCATACCCCTAAGTCCAGGATCATTTAATTTTAATAAACTTCCAAACTTAAATAATTTAGAAACTTATTAATCTTAATTAAGAAAGTGAGATTGGTTTCTACCAAATAACCCCCTGTATTTCAAGCATCAAATAAATTGATTAATATTAGACGTTACCCATTTTCCCTCCTTGAATTAAGCCTAAATGTTAATTAAGGCTAAATTTCCAAAATTACACAATTGCCCCTAAGGCTCTAACACCTCATAATTTGTCAAATTCAATTCAAATGACTTTGAAGTTTTTATCCTACCTCATTCATGGGTCAATTGAGACATCAGACGAGAAAATATGATTTTTTTTTAAATTTAATTTAATTTATCTAATTATTTTAATGCAAAAAAAAGATTTTTCAAAGAAGATTCCTAACTTGACGAAGGTAAATTATAATCCCTTAAAATTTTTACTGGAGGTAGAACTTGACACGAAAAGCCTTTGGACAAAATTTCATGATTTTTTAAATTCTCTGCGATTTATTAGAATTATTTTAATTTCTGGGCTATTTAATAAAAATAAAATATTTTAGGTGGTGAAAATTAAGTTTTATATTTTTGCAAAATCTCCCTAAGGTCAGAAAACTTATAGGAACAAATTTTATGTTTTTCTGATTTTTCCTTGATTTATTGGAATTATTTTAGTGAAAAATAATTTTTAGCCTTTTAAAAATTATTTTTAAGCTTTAAAATTCAATATCTTTATTTAGAAAACCAGGAAAAATATTATAATTATTCCTAAGTTATTAGGAAAAAATTTAGAACATTTTCATGAGTTTTATTATTGTTATGATTTTTATGAATTTTTAATTATTTAAATACTTAAAATAGGCCAAAAATTAAGTTTTTATTTTAAA
>NW_018165103.1:208236-208642 GCF_001263595.1 Phalaenopsis equestris
TTCTTTGGTCATGGTGGACCTTCCAAAATTTTCTTGGGATTTAATAACCAATATGCTAATTTTCATGATTATTTTAAGGAAATGATGTGAAATAACTTGAAAAATATGGGTCTTTGTATAGGGACCTTCTCTAACTTTCAAAAAATCATAGAATACTTCCCCTAACAGAGGCTACAATATGTCAAAATTTTAATCCAAGGTGATGTGTCAATATGCATGGAGAATCAAATGATTCCAAATAGTGTTTAATTAATTAAAAATATTTTATGAATCAAATAGATTTTAAAATTATTCCACATTATTCTCCTCTATTCACTGAGCAAGAGGGTATTTTTATTTTATTTTTGTGATTTTTCTACACAAAGTTATGTATTTTTGAAGTTTTGGGGATTAAATAAATAAGAAA
>NW_018165104.1:0-1141 GCF_001263595.1 Phalaenopsis equestris
AAAAAAAAAAAGAAAAGCTTGGAGCAAAACTGATATGTATATATTGACTTGCTTTAACTCTCATGAAATTTAATCATCTAATTAGAAGTAAACTTATTTTCTAATTTCTTCAAGCAAACAGAAGAGCTTGGCCGGAGAAATCTCCTGGGGAGCTCAAGGATAGAAACCGAATCCTGCTGCTGTCAAAAAAACCTTTCTTTTTTGGACCCAACAAGGAAAAGGAACCTTTTGATGGTTTTTTAGCAATAGCCTTAGCACAAGAAAGAGCTTTACTGGAATCTAATACTCCTCCATAACTTTTGGAAGACTTCAGCTTCTTTTTATATGGCCTCTCAGGCTTTGCCAGGTCCTCCACTGTCTGCGCGTTGGACAATGATGAGAAAGACTGGGACTTTCCTTCAAAATGCATTGATAGCCCTCTTCTGCAACAAAATTCCAAACATTTTCATCGAACTAATCTAAAAAATTTACATAAAATTATCTGCATATACACAACAAAAGAGATCAAAAGAAAGGGGATTACTTGAAGGGAAGCAGGGCAATAAGATCGGACATCTCAAAAAGAGAATTTTCTTCTTCCTCTGAATTTGCACTGAAGGAAGAAGAGGTTGCATCATCGATGAAGTCGGATGATGATGAAGTGAAGGATTTGGTCAACTCCTCTGCCTCATCATCGTCATCAAAAGAAGAGAAGGAGCCAAGATCTTCTTCCTGCTCATCCATCATCTCCATTAACACAAACACACACTTTGTTTTACTAAATGAAGAAGAAATGAGGATTTAAGTAAAGCATGTAAAATGGTGACGGACACAACTTCAAATGGTTGTTATGTATATATGTTAAGGAGGAGAAATGATAAGATGGATGGTGAGGATAAGGGTGGGGAGGAGCCGGCAGGATTTGTCTCTCATAATCTCTGGATGTAAAGGGAGAGATTCGGCGTTATCCAGTTGGGAGGGCTAGTTTTTACTAATACGAAAACAACTGGATAAGAACTCCACATCGTCTGCGCATGGCTAACAGCTTGCAGCTGTAGGTTGCCTTGGCCTTACTTACCCGGGGGTAATTTTTTTTACTTTTTTTTAAAATTTTAAACATAATAACCCTTCTATTTATAATAATAATAATTATTATTATAAT
>NW_018165104.1:19100-32309 GCF_001263595.1 Phalaenopsis equestris
CTTTGGGATAGATACAGAATTTGAGGTAAAGTGCTCTTCCATTTAAACTATGAAAATTATGGGGTCAGTTTGAGACCTCATCTTTTTCAAAACTAAATTTTTTTAACGTCCTTCCGAAGCGGGCAACGGGATTTCAATTCCAATGACCGACAGCTTCTTACGGGCAAACTCCACACCAAAAATAGTGCCGACAGCTTCTGGCGACTCCGCTGGGGAAAAACTTCTCTCTCCAATAAAATTTTAGATACTACAACAAATAGTATACCTCTGATACCACCAAATACCTATTGCTCCTGAGGGTCAAGAGAAAATAATTTCTACTAGTCCTTATGAAATTTTCACTTTTAGAAGAATGTCATTTGGATTATGTAATGCCCTTGTAACTTTTCAAAGATGTTTGATGTCAATTTTCTAAGATTTATTTTAAAAAGAAATTGAAATTTTTTGGATGATTTCTTAGTCTTTGAGACTTCTTCAATTTATATTTAGATCATTTAGTAAGAGTTCTATAATGCTGTAAAGAAACAAACTTTGTTCTCAATTGGAAAAAATGACAATTTATGGTTGCAGGAGGAATAGTGTTAAGGCATAAAATTTCTGAAAAAGGCATGGAAGTTGATCTAATGAAAATTCAAACTATTGACAATTTACCACCACCTACAAATGTGACAAGAATAAGTAGTATTATAGAACATGCTAGTTTTTACAGACATTATATTAAAAAATTTTCAAAAATTTCCAAGCCTTTATAACAAATTTTAGAAAAAGATGTCAACTTTGATTTTAATGATGAATGCTTATATGCCTTTAACTTATTAAAAGATAAATTAATCACTCCATCTATTATTGTTTCACCTGATTGGACAAAACCTTTTGATTTAATGTGTGATGCTAGTGATTCTGCTATATGTGTTGTTTAAAGACAAAGATATGATAAAATTTTCAAAGTGATATAGAATACTAGTAAAACCCTTGATGAGGGTCAAATTAATTACACTAGCATTGAAAATAAATAATTAGCTATAGTGTTTTCTTCTGATAAATTCAGATCTTATCTTATTGGAATCAAATGTATTGTGTATATTGATCATTCTGTTATTAAGTATTTAATGATGAAGAAGGATGCAAAAACATGATTAATTAGAATGGTCCTTCTAATGCAACAATTTGATTTTCAAGTTATGGATAGGAAGGGTACTGATAATCAAATAGCTTATCATCTGTCAAGACTTGAATAAGAAAATGAGAAAGATTGAAATGATGAAATTAATTAGAATTTTCCTAATGAACAATTATATGAGATTAACGCATGACAAATTCTATGGTATGTTGATATAGTGAACTACTTACTAAGTAAGAGTTTACCTCATAGATTAGATAGCCATCAAATTAAAAAATTCATTTATGATTCAAAATCTTAACTTTGAGATGACCTGTATTTAAATAAACAATGCAAGGGCTTAATTATTTGTTGCTTAATTATTTGAAGATGTGTACCATTAGAAGAAACTCAAGAAATTATTCAAAAATGTCACAAATCAAATTATGGGGGGTATTTTGGAGTGGATAAAACTGCATTTAAGATTTTACAATCTAGATTTTATTGGCCTACATTATTTAGAAATGTTAATAATTATATAAAAATATGTGATCGATGTTAGAGAGTAGACAATATTTCTAGAAGAGATGAAATGCCCTTAAAGTTTACTCTTGAGGTTGAAATCTTTGATGTGTGGGGATTAGATTTCATGGGACCATCTGTACCATTTTTTGGAAAGATTTATATTTTAATAGCTGTGGATTATGTTTTTAAATGGATTGAAGCAGTTTCTTTATCTTGCTGTGATGCTAAAGTGAAGTAATTTTTTTAAGAAAGAATATTTTCACAAGATTTGGAATGCCACGAGTTATCATTACAGATGGGGGAAGGCTTTTCATGAATAGAATGATTGAATGGAATGCTACAGCTTATCATCATCAGACCAGTGGTTTAGCAGAAGTATCCAACTGAAAAATTAAAAGAAAATTAGAAAAAATGATAATTCCTAAAAGGACTGATTGGTTTGCTAGACTTATAATGTGTTATGGGCCTATAGGACTGCTTATAAAACACATATAGGAATGGCACCATATAGGCTCATATAAGGAAAACACATGTCACTTTCCAGTTGAGTTGGAACATAAAGCTTATTGGGAAATTAAAAAGTTTAATTATAATTCAAAAGATGCTGAAGGTAAGTGATTAGTGTAATTAAGTGAGCTTGATGAATTGAGAAATAAAGCTTATGAGAAAGCCAAATTTTATAAGGAGAAAACAAAATTTAGGCATGATCAAAAAATTTTGAAAAAGGATTTCAAGCTTGGGCAAGAAATATTGCTTTATAATTCAAGTTTGAAATTATTTCTAGGAAAGCTTAAATCTAGATGATCAAGACCATTTATTGTGGTAAGATCACACCCATATGGAGTTGTTGATATTGAAGATCCAAAAATTGGGAGAGTGATTAAGGTAAATGGACACATATTAAAAGCTCACATGAATGGATAGGGTCCTGCATTTGAAGAGATCCTAATGTTGGGTCAAACCCAAGTAAAATAATGGTTTTGTCAGGCTGACGATGTTAAACCATGTGCTTTGTATGAGGCAACCCATAGTTATCGATGAGATTTGGATTTGAATTGTTGTTGTCATGAGATCTATATAGTAATTTTGAGTCTTACACAGAAAAATTATTATGTTAAAGGACCTGAAGAGTGGAAGAAAGAAATTTGAGAATTGAGTATGTTGGTTTGGCGCTATAGCACCAGATCTGGCGCTATAGTGCCACTGTTCGAATAACTCATTAAAACTGCGAAAAATTCATTTTTGTTTTTTCTTCCTCTATATAAAACCACCTAAAGCGGGATTTGAAGTATCCCTACGACATTTGTAAGTATTCTAAAGAGATTTTAGAGTGGAAATTTTAGTTAAGAGATCATGGAGAGCAATGACAATGGGAGATTTGAAGAAAAGAAGTTGGTGCATAAGGATGCTCAAACCTACTTCAATGTATATCTTGCTTTAAGTCTGGAGCACCTCATGGAAAATTTGAGAAGATTGAAGGTGAGATTTCTCTTCTACATATAGAGGTTGAAAAGTTGTCCCACCAATACAAGCATATGGATTGACAGTTGAAACTGCAATTCAATAGTTTGGCTTACTTCTAAGATAGTCAAGTGATTATGTATAGCACCAATAAGTGGATTGACGATAATTTGCTAAGGAATTTCCTCATGCTCCTTTCTACCATTGCTACATTCAAAATTGTTTGATGAGTAGAATGGAGAATATTACAACTAATCAAGTTTAGTCCTAAAGGATGTTTTTATATAAATATTTCTGTTTTAATTTAATATAATTCCATGTAGTGTGCCTATCATATTTGTATTATAACTTAGTGTGGTTTGAATTTATTTATTGTATGAACATCTAAATGTTGTCTATGTGGTTGTGTTGTATGTATTGAACTTAATATTAATATAAGAGAACTAGTTCTGTTGTGCTGTGAAAAAGTGGCCATATGTATTCATATTTGTGAACTTGAAATAATGCCGACGAACTCAATAACTATGAAATTGGCCATTGAAATTTGAAAAATATTCTTTCTACATCCTAGATTTTTCATTTCCTTTTCAAATATAAAAAAACTTTTAAAATCTGAATGGGTATGAATGGCACTATAACGCCACTTCTTGGCTTTATAATGTTGTTCATCAGGCTATGCAAGGCGCTATAGCACTGAACTAACCTGTGAAGCATTTTAAGAGCCTGGACCCACAATTTGTGCCATTTTCACCCTTGGTTAATCTTCTTCCTCCATTTTTCAAATTTTTCTCACTTAGTGTTTCATTTTGTGCTTGATTGGCTTGAAGTTGGGCTTCCTAACTTTAGATTTCTTCATCTCTAGAGAAGATCTTCACGATAGCTTTGAAAAATTTTGATGTGGCAATGAATTTCATCCAAATTGTGGATTAGGACGAAGATTTGAAAACTTGATGAAAATAGTGCGAATTCATGGTTAATGGATTATTTATGTTTAGATTGCGTTTTTAGGATCCTTTTAAAGTTTAGTTTGTGATTTTTGGAATTTATCTTGAAAAATTTTAGATTAATCATGGCTCTTAAAATGAGAAGAGGCAAGGAAAAAGCAACTTTTGATTTTGATATGTTTGTTAGTGCAAGGCATGTGATAAGTAAGCTGATCTGGAATCAAAGAAATTGATTGCAGAACGCAGTTTTCTACATCCTGGCGGAAGTACTGAGTACTTGATTGCGGTGCGACAGTGGGAAAACTTTTTTCATTTCACTATCGTATCTATAATTTTAGTTGTTCGAGAACTTTATGCTAACCTGCTAGATGAATCTGATTTTGTAAATGTACGAGGGAAATATGTGGATATCATTTTATTTAGTATTAACCACATATACAAACTGCATAGTGTTCCTACCTGCTTCTTCTCTGAGTTTCATCCTACTGATTATGAATTGGATGAGATTATGGGATTTTTGACTGATGGAAATGGAGTGTGGAAGATTAAAAATGAGTGATGGATGAACTTTTCTTTCTCAAAACTTAATATTCATTCTCGAGCTTGACACTATTTCATATCTAGTAGATTACTGCCTACCAACCATTTCAGTACCAACCATTTCAGCCATTTCAGTGAGGTAACCCATGAGAGAGTCACTTTAAACTACTCTATTCAGATGAAGAAACCTATTGACATTATCTCCCTTTTTTCTACAAACATGCTTTTTTCCTCAAGACGAGGAACTACATGAGGTTTAGGCTACCCATCTCTTATTACTACTCTATGTGGTAGATCTGGTGTGAAGTATGAAACTTGGGAAGAAATATTTCCATCACATGAACCCATTGGAAAATCAAATTGGGAAAAAATATGAAAGACATTTTGCGACTAGACCTAGGACTGGAGTTAACTTCTACTTTAGCTTCTACTTCTGCTTCTGCTCCTACTCCTAGACCATATTCTTATGATACTATTTCTTTTTCTTAAATTATGGAACAAATGATGATTCAACAAGGAGATCTCATAAACTTACAGAATCAGTTAAAAGGCCTTGAATCTCACTTGTACCATGGTGATAATATTATGTTGAGGAAAGTTGAGTATGATTTTGCCTATAATGAGGCTATGATGAGATATATGGGGCGTGATCATTCTGTGGAATTTTCTACTCGCCCCACTTTCACACCATATCAGTCTTATGACATGGACGAGGATATTGATTTGGGAGATGGTGATGATGATGATGATGATGATGATGATGATGATGATGCTGATGATGATAAAGATGTTGATGTGTAGTGCGTTGTTTTCTTTCTTTCCATAGATATATTTGAATGTTTGGACTTTATTGTGCTTGTGATTAGTTGGGTTTGTGTTGGAGTGTGCTTTTATTTAGTTTGTGTTTTTGTTTAATTGTGAGTTCTAGTGTTTATCTTTTGCTCCAATTTAAATGCTATAGTTATGCATGTAATTCTTATGTTTATCACTACTCAGTATTTATCTTATCTACTTGTACATGCATTAATTTCCCTGTTTTAAATTTGAAAATTTTTTCTCTTTCTTCATGAACTTTCTTGCTTTAAATTAGTTTAAAAATTTAAGTTTAGGGGAAGGTTGAAAATTCTTTTTAAACTAAACTCATTTATCCTTAGGAAATTGTATTTTTCAAAATTATTTTTAACATAACCAATGGTATGTAGAGTTAACTTTAGAAAAATTTATTTTTGATTTTTATAAAAGTTGTAGAAAACCTAAGTAAGACTTTGTAATAATGAAGGTTAATTCTAGAATTAAGATATTTATTATGATAGGTTTGAATTATGCTTTTGCTATTTAAAGTAAAGAAAACTGTATTTTTGGAAATATTTAGGATCTTAGATTTATACTTGAAATGAAAAATCTTCAAAATTAATACACATTTGTTAAAGTAAAGAAATGAGATGTTTTTAACTTTAAGAGGAGAATGTGGGGTTAAAAATCATTAAAAATTATACAGATATAATAATCCTCACATGGAATATATGAAAAAAGAAAAAAAAAGAGAAAGAAGGGATAGAAAATGATCCTATAAGAAAAAGAAAAAGAAATGCAAAAAGAGAAAATATGGGAGGAGAAGCTTGAGGAGATGCCTAATAAAAAATTGACTCTACTTAAATCTTCTTAAGGAAAGAAAACTTTTTACATTTCTAACTTAGACTTAGAAGTATTAGAACCCTTAATAACAAATTTATCATGAAATTATTTCTCTATTAATTCGTGTAAGTATCTTAAGTATGATAAATTGTAGTTATTTTTAAATAAATAAAAAAGTAGTACTTTTAAACTTGACAACTTAATATTCTTGTATTTTAGTCTTTAACCTGAGTTGTTAAAAGTTTTTCTAAAATTTTTGCTATAGCATTTATAAAGAAGAAATTATAGAAGTGTTTAAATTAAATTTGCTACCACATGTTATAAGTTTTATATATAGTATAAGGAATTACTTGAGGACAAGTAACGTTTAAGTTTGGGGGAATTAATCCAACTAAAAAAACATATTTTTATTGCATATTTTATAAGCCTTTTATGAACATTTTTAATGATATTGCATTTCAAAAGAAAGTTATTTGCATGTTTTTTGTTTCAGGTACATAAAATGGACATTTATAAATAGTGAGAGAGAAATGGAGCAAAATTGAAGATGTTTGTGTGGCGCTATAGTGCCACCCCTTGGCGTCATAGCGCTACATACAAGAGAGAAGGGCGTTATAGTGCTCCAGACTGGCGTTATACAGCCAGTAACTACTTTTCTATAAGATACATCAAATTTGATCGAATCTCGGAGGGGTGTTTGAAGCAACCCTTGGTTATTTTCAGTTTTCTATTTGATGAGAAGGATTTGACCAAATTTAGAGACTTTTTGGAGGCTCAAAATTTCAATTAAGAGAAAACAATAGATTAGGTTTTTCATATTTTGTGTTCAAGTGTAAGTGTGAGCGTGTTTTGGTGTATAAAATTTGGAGATTGCTTAGAGGAAACTCCAGAAGTTTACTTGGGGAGAAGATATAAGATATTTTGTATTTGTGTTTAAGTTTTTATTTTTAGGATTGGATTTTAATGCAAATGTATTATTTTTTTTAAGATCTATGAATTCTAAGTAGTTCTCTTTCTTTCTTATTGCATGTGGGACTTAATTTTGTGGGATGAGAATGATTTAAATATTTCTTTTTGCTCTTAAAAATTGTGATGGTATTTTCACCAAATATTTGTTTACTTTACAAACTGGCCACTTGTGAGGTTAAAATCCGTTGAGAAACATAATGACCTAGGAGGGCTATTATTTCACCCAACTAGTGGATGCCAAAATTCATTTTTGGGAGAGCCATTCATTTTGGGGAGAGCCATTGTGATCACCTAAGGGGGAGTGCAAATAAATAGGGAGAAAATTTTTTATGAGCATAGAGTTAGTAAGATATAGAGTGACAGGCTAGATTCTTATCAATTTGGCTTAAGTTTTATTATCCTAATGCTGGGATTTGACCATCATGGTGGCACAGTCTAGGGGCATCTAGAGGTGAGAGGCTAGATAGCATTGAATCGGAATCGAGATGTTAAGGAATCAGTCTTAAGTTAGCCATTATTCTTTGCAAGCACTGGGAGAGTGTAAAGAATAAGATATGCTTCTATTTGTCACAATACCTAAACTATCTTAAATCATTTGAATCCTACAAAGATTAAAATATCTTTGCAAGGGGAAAGGTTTTTCATATTATCCAACTCGTTGTTATATTATGTTAAGCTATTACACTTAATTGTTAATTTCTTTTTAACTCTTTTAGTAGTAATTTTTAGTAAGCATATCATTTTAAATCATTTATCTTTTTAATTTGAAATTTAATTAGAATTTTTGTAAGTTGGTTTTATGAGTTACCGCATTCATCGTGGGATCGATACTGAGGTTTTTAAGAAAAATCCTATATTATTTGAAACTATATGTATACTTGCGTAGTACCCCTAGTGTTAAAATTTATTATATAATTTATAAATCATTAAATTTGTTCACCCTAGCTACTAGATATAATTTTAGAAATATTTTCTGACAAAATTAAGAAGATTAAAAATACAAGTAATTGCGGGTCGGGTCAAGTTTTTGATTCACCCTATAGCGCCCTTCTCGCTTTTATGTGGCACTATGGCGCCAAGAAGTGGCGCTATAGTGCCACAAAAATATCTTCAATTTTGCTCCATGTTTCCCTAATTTTCTATTAATGTACATTTCATGTACTTGAAACCCAAAACGTGCAAAATACCTTCCTTTAAAGTGCATTATCATTAAAAATGTACATAAAAAGACTTATAAAGTATGCACTAAAAACATGTTATTTTTAGTTGGATCATGTGCATTTTTGTGTGTCTAAGGAGAGTAAGAAGTCATCAAAGGAACTTCAAAGGATTTGATGGGGGAGAAGTCTCAGATAAGTACTTCGTATTTTTTTTGAGTTTTGTATTACTGTGCAAACTTGGATTTTAATATAAATCATGTTTTGTTATGTTATCCCCATGAAATATGAGTAGTTTTTTTTTATTTTTCTCCTTGCAATAAGTAGTAATCATGTTTAGGATTAGAATTATTTAAGATTTCTTTTATTCTATACTTGTGATGATTCATTTCTTCATCTTCATTTACATCTTCAATCTGGCTAACTAGAATGTTAAAACTTAACGTGAATCCATGATGACCCGGGAGGGCTATGTGTTCTACAACTAGTAAGAAACACATTAATCTCGTGGGTGAGAAGGTAATCCATTGCTTAGTCCAATAGAGAGAAAAGTTTCGATGAGAGTAAATTAGTGATTCAAGGGTGACAGGCTAGAACCATATCAAATTTGATCTAGTTTTTGGAACTTAAGGATTGGTTTGTCTTACAGAGAAAGCACAGTGGGTAATCTTGAGGTGAGAGGCAAGAACCTATTCAGTGTAACTTAAGATTTAGGAACTTAACTTTTAATTAGAAAATGTTCTTTATGCACTTGAAAGAAGGTAAAGAACAGGTATCCTTCTATTTGACACAAAACTACATTTTAACCTTTAAAAATTTTATTCATACACTGATTACGATCTCTTTCCAAGGGGAAATAACTTTAACATAATATGAACTCTTCTTCATAAAACTATTTAAGAAACTCTACAAATTTATTTAGCTTTGAAATAGAATTAGCAGGAATTTAGTAACTTTTTTTACAACTAAACTTGCTACCATATTTTCGAGATAATTATTTGGAGTTTAGGTAAAGTTTGTTTAAGTCATAAAAAGAGTTTTGGATAAAAAGAGTTACCTTTGGGATTGATACTTGAGTTTTAAAAGAAACTCCTATATTAGTTGAAATGATATGTATATTTGCGTAGTACCCCTAACATGCAAACTATTAATCAAATTCTATACTCTATAACATATCTATTGTGCACATTAGATGCTAAAATAAATTGGGTCAAGTTTTTGGCCATCTTTTGGAAACTGAATAACTGTGTAATTGCGAGTAGGGGTCAAGTTTTGGCATCATTGCTAGAGAAGGAAGGAAACAAATGAAACTTTTTGACTTAGAAATTTACTTTGAAATGTAGACTTAATTTAGGAGAATTGTAGTGAAGTTTCTTTTTTCTGATTTTTAAGTACTTGTTTATTTATCTAAAATATATAAAGTTTAAAAAAAATTAAAAAATAAAAAATTGAAAAATTTAAAAATTATTTTTTGACTTATTTATTTTATTTTATTTTCTGAAATTTACTTTTGCATGTGTAGTTCATGATCTGAAGGCTTAGTACCTTACGATTCTGAGTTAGAATGAACCATAAAAAAATTAGAAAATTAAAAGAACTTCATAATTTCTAAGAAATGATAAACACATCACATAATAACATTGATAATCAAACTGTTGCAGATGAACATCATGTACAAAGAACCTTAAGGGACTATACAAACCCTACAACAAATGAAATTCATTTGAGCATATAAACCCCTCCTATAGCAGCTAACTCATTTGAGCTAAAAGATATTATTATCCAAATGTTACAAAATAATTAGTTTAAGGGAACACCATCTGAAGATATAAACTTCAATAAGGGAACAATTAAGAAAACCATGGGAAACTAGAACAACTAGGGAAGTACTAACTATAGACCTTCTTATCCTCCTAACTTTATAATTAACCAAAAAATTAAGGAGAAGAAGTTCTCTATAGAAGAAGTGGTGTTACAGATGGAAAAATCAACTATAAGTGCTGCAGTAAGACATACTGAGAATCAACTGGGACAAATTGCTAACTCACTTAGCAATTGACCTCAAGGGACATTTCCTAGTAACACTGAAGTTAATCCTAAAGATAAAAATAAAAAGAAAGTTAAAGCATTCAATTTGATAATTTGTTTAGAATTGGAGACTAAAGTTCGAAAAGAATTTAAAGTTGATAGGGAAATTGAAGAAATTGAAAACATTAAGAAAATGTTCCTTGAGAGATAGAAGTACTACCTCTCCAACTAAGATAAATTTAGAAAGACCACCACCGTCTTTTCCTTAGAGGCTTAGAGAGCAGAAGCTTGATCAACAAATTTCTAAGTTTTTAGAAATATTTTAAAAGCTAAAAATTAATATTCCATTTATTGAAGCACTAGAGCAAATGCCAAGCTATCTTAAATTTATGAAATAAATTTTAAATAAGAAAACTTAGTTTGGAGATCACAAAACTGTTGCACTAAGTGAAGAATGTAGTGCAATAATTTAAAAAAGCTTCCTCAAAATTTCAAAGATCCTGGAAGTTTTACTATTCTATGTAAGATAGGAGAAAGATTATGTGGAAAAGCTTTATGTGATTTAGGAGTTAGCATTAACCTCATGCCATTAGCGATATTCAGAAGGTTAAGCTTATGAGAGATTTAACCCACTACTGTAACCCTGTAGTTAGCTAATTGATCAATTATTTTTCTTAAAGGGTTTATAGAAGATGTACTAGTGAAGATATATAAATTTATATTCTATATGGATTTCATTATTTTAGATATGAAGAAAGATAAAGAAATATAAATCATTTTAGGGAGACATTTCCTTGCCACTGTATGAGTTATGATAGATGTAAAAAAAGAAGAATTAGCCATGAGAGTTAGAGACTAGGAAGTTACTTTTAATGTGTTAAAGTCAATGAAGTATTGACAGCGACTTTATATATGCTTAAAAATATAAGAAGTTAATATTGCTGCTAGAAGATTTAATTCCTCGGCAACAGTACCAAAAACATAACAATGGTTATAGATTCTTATAGAAATGGTTATAGATTCAATAAATATGTATATATAAAATATTCAATAATAGTAAAGTCACACTTATCAATGCAAGTATATGTATCGCTCAAGTAACACAGACTCTAATGGAGTCCTAAATATCAATCCCACATGGAGTAATATTACATGCTACGAACTAAGATTTTAGAAAATCAATACTTAATCATAAAAATATAATCCAAATTTTTTATCTGTCACTAATAGGCAATTGAAATAAATATGTAATTTTAATAACTCTTAAACAACTAATTCTACTAATAAAGTTTCCAATGTGAAATTCAATATATAAGAAAGCATCCTTCTCCTTGTAAAGAAATTATAATGAATGGATAAAGTGAATTAGTTCAAATTGGATTGTGTCAAATAGGAGCATACCTATTATTACCCTTTGGTCCAGACATAAAGAACATTGACTAATCCTATGCTTGGTTACTGAATCTGCGGCTAGGCTGGGAGGATACCGGCTCTCACTTTGGAGCTGCCATGTTCCCCTCTTCTGAGGGCTAACATCTAAATTTCAGCACCCAAAAGATAGGACCAAATTGGGAATTTTAGTCTGTCACTCTAAAATCTCCAATTCTATGTGTGATAATTTTATTTTCCTATTTATTTGCACCCAACTTCCAAGAGCTTTGACCTCCCTGAATCTTGGATGTAATCTTCACTTTAGTTGTAAAACTCAACATATTTAAAAAAATCAATTGGCTAGATTGAAAGTAAATTAAGATCGAAGTGAAAAGATCATTACAACTTCTTTAACATTTTCAAGGCTCAACCAATTTAAATCACCATTTCACAAATCTCAAGATAAGGAGAAAGACAGAGAAAACTACTCAGAACTCATGGGGAATATATGACAAAACTTGGAATTTATATACAAAAGCAAAGTCATACAAACTACAACATGTAAATAACACTTAACTCTAATTCATCCCCAAGCAAACTCCTCGAAGTTTCTCTGAATCTCTTACTTTCTTTACAGCACACAAAATTATTCTTGAAAGCAGCAAGGAGGAAGAAATCTCTCACTTTGCCTCCACTCTTACAATCTCTCGAAGAATTCCTAACAATTTAACCCTAAAATAAACTCTCTACACTCTCCATACTCTCTCAACACTTGCAACTCCTCCTTAATTTTTGGCCAAAATCTTCTTTTAAAGTTGTAGAAGAGTTTTCCCAAGAGTTGCCTAAGCATCCCTTCAAAAATCGTCCACATTCAATGCAACTTTTGAGATAACCGCCGATCTTGCCATCGGCGGCCTTGAGGGCACGCCTCGAGGGCGCCATTAGCGGGCCTTCTAAAATATTTGGCTAGAGTCTCGGGAAAATTTTGGCGCCCTAGTTCAATTCTTCATAATTTGGTCCTTTTCGCTCCAAATTTGCTCATTTTTACATCTTTTTGCTCCAATGACCATAATTGATCATACCTGCAACAAAACATCAAAAATACCTTTCTTAAATATCAAAAATACCTTTCCACTTGCAACAAAATATCAAAATACCTTTCCTTAAAGTGCAATATTATCAAAATCAGTGTAAAATAGGTATAAAAATCTCAACATATTGTCATTTGGTCAAAATCTCCCAAACTTAACTATTACTTATCCTCAAGTAATTTTAGTACTATAAAAGTTATGATCTATTGTAGTAAAGTTTTAATTCAAAAATACTTTAATTTGATTTAAATAAATACCATAGTGAGATTTTTAGAAAAAATTTAAGTAATTAAATTAACTCTTTAGGTACAAGATTATCCAGTCATCAAGTTTAAGAGTCCTATTTTTCTATTCATTTCAAGAATGACTATATGTTTTAATATCAAGTC
>NW_018165104.1:32319-116154 GCF_001263595.1 Phalaenopsis equestris
AGAACTTTATGAGAACTCTACTAGTAAAAGACTTATTCCATAAATATAAGTTCAGGAATGTATTTAGGTTTTCCCTTTAGGTAGGTCTAGTGAAGCCAATTTTTTATTAGGCATCTCCTCGAGCTTCTCCTCACTTTTATATTTTTTTTCTTTCTTTTCTTTTCTCTTTTTCATTTGGATTGCTTTCAATCCTATATATTTTTATTTTCTTTTCAGGGATTGTTGACAATCCTTTCTTTTTTCCTTTTTCAAGACTATATCTGGATAGCCTTTAATGATTTTGAACATCACCTTTCTTTCTCTAAATTTGAAACTCAAAGCATTCCTTTACCTTATAAATATTTCATAGTTTTTACAACATTGAGCCCCAATCTTTTTGTCTCAAATGAATTTTCAAGATTTTTAACACTTCAAAATATAGTTTTCCTTACTTTAAATAGTTAACTATAGTCTTATTCTCTTATACTAAATATCTTAATCTACAAAATTAATTTTTATTACAAAAATATTCCTTTAAATATACCATAATATTTAAATATCTACAAAATATAGTTATCTGAATTAAATTCACTACATAAAATCATATAAATAATTTTTGAAAATATTTAAATTGAGAACATCTAATAGTTAATCTTTTTCTTCCCTCCGCTAAACTTAAATTTTTCAATATGGAATGATATAGGTGGAAAGAAAAACTCTAAATATAAATCATTCCTCAGTATTTGAGGCATTTTCATCATTCTAAGATTTTTGCAGTCCTTCTCAAAATTTCTACTTCACCTGGTCTGTAACATTTGGAGCTTTCTGTACATATAAATCATTAGAGAATTTATTGGGTAATGAAATTTTAAAATAAGTATAAAACTAAACATTATACAAACACAATATTTCGCTGACACATTCACAATACTAAACAAAACAATTACAATTAAAATGCAAAATAAAAATCACATCACATTACAATTTAATAAATTTCAACTACCACACCAAACAATTATAACAATAATTAAGAATTATCCAATTGCATCATAAAAATAAAAATGAAAGTACAAACACACAAACATCTATCTCTAATACAAAAATTACAAAAATAAAAGTAAAAGTACATCAACTACTATCAGATGTCAAAATCCCAAACTATATCTTCGTCTCCTTGGTCAGCTCTCCTTGCTCCTTGGTCAGCAGGTGGATTGGGCTGATACTAAGTATATCGGGGGCATTCTGGAAAAGTAACATCAGGCTCACCTCTGTAGTGTCGAGCCTGAGCTTCATAGTAAGCTATCTCAAAGTTCCTAATGCCTTTGTAGGTACTCACTATCATAATCATATCTACATTTTAAACCCCCAATTATTTCATTTATTAATTCTATACTCTTTTGTTGCAAGGTCAACTCATTCATTAAATCATTCAAGGTAGGGGAACTAGAAGAAGGAAGGTCATAACTAGTAGAGGGGATATCTCTACTAGTAGAAGGTTCTTGACTCCTACTCCTAGTTCTCCATTTTTCATGGGATTCATATATCTTTAAATTAGCTTTACTAATGGGCTTCATAGGGTAAACTCATTCTTCATCTCCTCCAGCTTCCACTCCAAAAAATTAGTAAAGTGCATAAATGAGGCCAGGATGTCCCAGACCTCCACTTGTTTCACTCCTTGCCGTGGTCAATATATTCTTAAAAATGATTCTCCCCACATTTATATTTTTATTATTCTGAATAAAAAAATTTAAAATAACTCTATCTCTTATTACCTCACTATGGTGATAGGTCGGTAACAGAGTAGAGGAAATAAAATAGTGCCACGCTTTAGATGTGGCATTCAACATGGAAGCAGAAAAAATTTACCCATTCTCTTTGCTTTATCTTCCATGTTTCTTTCCCATCAGTGAGAAAGTTGATCACATCATTCAGCGGGCCTTCCATTGTACTGAAGGTTTCATAATGGCAGCTATAGGAGTCTGGGACTTCATAAAAGATGTTAATGCGGGTGACACTAAATTCAACAGAAAATCCCCGCACTTGAACGATTCCGTCCTCAGAATAGAACACATTGGCATAAAATTCTTTTACAATATTTGCAACAGCTTTATTGGTGGTATAACAGAAGTGTTCCCACCTCCGTTCGGTAATAACTCGTTCAATTTCTCCTCCCAGATTCTCAAAAACTCAATATTGTATACATTTTTTCCCTTCAAATACCGAAGTAAATCTCGGTTGAGCCTTCGCATTGATGAAGTGAGACTCATCAAACTCAAGTCACCTCTTTTGTCATGGAGTCATTTCAATCTAATTAAAATTATAGAAAAAATTCCAAAATATACTTCAAATACCCAAATAATGGCTTCTAAGAGTGACTCTAAGAGTTCAAAACTAAATTCCATTAATTTCTTCGAAATATTTTCTTCACATTCTCAAATTTTTTTGATCTTCTTAATGTGGGAGAAATTCATGGTGAAAATCAACTATTTTTAGTTTGGAGTGAAGCTCTTACCAAGAGATGATCAGATCCAGTGTCTAAATGCTTTAAAATTGCCCCCAAATCCAAGATCTTCAAGCCCTAGATTAAAACTTTCATTTTTAAAAGGAATGGGATGATGAATAGTGGCGGTTGACTGGTCAAAATTGCGGTTACAGGTGTTTTTTTGAGATCTCACCGTCGGCGTCGTCTTCAGCATCGTCAGCGAGCTCTATTGAATTAATATCCTAAGTCTCGGGAAAAGTCCGTCGTCGGCGGCTTCGAGGGACGTCAAGGGCGCTGTCGGCGGGCTCTATTGATTTAGTTCAATTCCCGGATTTTTTTGATTTTGATCAATTTCAAGCCTCAACGAAATCCTTTCAATCATTCTAGACATAAATTTTAAGTGATTAAATGATGTACTAACACGAATAAACATTCTCAACAAAAACATCACAATTATATATAAATTCCAAGGGTTACAATACACGTTACACGACACACCTAAGTTTGGTATTTTCCTAAACTTAACACATCAATTCAGCATCGCAATCCAAGCCACAATACTCAAAACGCTAAAAACAAACATCCTATGCTCAGTCTCAACTATACAGAGATCTAAAAGCAAAATTCTAAAGCAAATCAAACAGAAAGTTTAAATCAAATTACACACATAGACATTTAGGTAGCAAGGTAAATCTACTATTCTTCAGATTCAGTGCTTGTTTCTCCTCTGAGATCACCCATTGATGAAACATGAAAGAAGAGGTTATAGAAGGGTTGGTATGGAAATTATTCAGTAGAGTCCTCTTCGATCAATTTCATCTTTCTCATCAATCGTATCAAACTATCTTCGATATGTTCAGAGTGAGCAAATTGTTTTTTCATCCTCCAGTCTAGATGATCGAAGAAATTAGAGATATTGTTAATTGCATTCATAACATTTTGTACCTCTTTCTCCAATTTCTTGATTCTGCGCAGGATCACTAGTGTTTTGTTCGGAACTAAAGGTTGAATAGGCATTGAATTCTGAGGCGATTGATCCACCATCATTTTCATCTTCATTAGCTGGGAATCTCTCAGTTGGGTTCAAAGGTTTCTAAGGTAGAAGTACCTTTTCCTAATTCTCATAAGATACTTGGAGATACTTGGAACTGACGGAACTGACTGCAAAGTAAGAAAATTGCTGAAGGATGTCCAAGCCCATAAGTTGATCCATGAACGATCAGGCCGAAAACTGACTTCATAATTATTGATCCAATATCGATCGACAGTCCCATTTGGATGCAGTAATTCAGCATAGTGTTTTGCTTAGTAACTTTACCAATCCTCATCGTCGGTAATAGTTTTGCAGAAATGAAGAAGTACCATTGTTTAGAAACAGGGTTTAGAAGTATCACAAGAAAACTAACATACCCGTTTTCTCTCATTTCCCAGTCTTCAGTTTCGTCCGTTAAATATTGATAGATCTCATTCATCAGATTTCTTGTCGGGACAAAGTTGGAATAATGGCAGACAGGAACATTCTCGATCATATATAACTCATTAATCCGTGCAGGAGTAAAATTTATCCATCTACCTCGCACATAGACAACTCCTTGGTTCATTCCATGCAAATTAGTATAAAATTCCTTCACCACAGGAACAACTACGACGGTTGTAGTGTAGTACAACACTTCCCATCTTCATCGCACTATCATCTCTTCAATTGCCATCAAAAGATTATTCAATCCTCGATTCACGAATTCTCTTTCCTTGATTAATCTCTTCTTTGTCAGTACTTTATTGAAGATTCGCTGCGCCTCAGCACTAATGAACTTTCTCTGGTTGAACACTCGCAATCTATGGTTTTCAAGGGAATTGGACGCCATACGGATGAATTTAGTGGAGTTTCACTTCATTTTTGGGGAAATACAAACTTAGGAATCAAATTTTGAAGTTTAAAAGGAGTAACTCCCACCTCAAACCGCCAAAAACCATCCATTCAAACTCCAAAAACCATCACCTCGCCAGTCTCGCCATCGAAGAGCCATTAGATATTAATTTTTGGGACTCTCGGGAAAAATCCACCTTTGGTGGCGACGAGGGCGCCGTCGGCGCCCATGGCAAAAATTACACAGTTTCACTCTGGTCTAAATGCGTTTCAATTTTTTTCTATGGATCCAATTTTATGATGATTTAAGGGTAAATATGAGTAGTAGAGTTCAATACTACCACAAAATAATGATAACTGCAAATAAAACTACTATAATCGCAATAAAAATAAAGATAACTATGGGTTGCCTCCCATAAAGCATTTGATTTAACTTCATCAGCCCGACCTATTTAGGTATTATTCAGGTAAAAATCTTCTTTTAAAGTTGTAGAAGAGTTTTCTCAAGAGTTGCCTAAGCATCCCTTAAAAAATTGTCCGTATTCAATGCACCTTTTGAGATAACCGCCGATCTCACCGTCGGCAACTCTCCCCGTCGGCAACCTTGAGGGTGCCGTCGGTGGGCCTTCTAAAATATTTGGCTGGAGTCTTGAGAAAATCTCACCTTCGGTGTCGTTGGGCTCGCCGTCGGCACCCCATTTCAATTCTTCATATTTTTGTCCTTTTCGCTCCAAATTCACTCCTTTTTGCATCTTTTTGCTCCAATGACCATAATTCATCATAAATGACCCCAATGACCATAATTCATCATACCTGTAACAAAATATCAAAAATACCTTTCTTTAAAGTGCAATATCATCAAAATCAATGTAAAATAGGTATGAAAATCTCAATATATTTTCCTTTGGTCAAGTATCCAACAAAAGAAAAAGATGATAAATGTTACAGAATGGAGTCTATTGAATGTTTAATAGAAAACCATTTCTGAGAGAGTTGTGATGCTAAAAAAAGAAACAAGAACTGAAAGATGAGAATGAGACTGATTTTCAAGATAAATTAATTGAGAAAACACTGAGGATTCCAATTACATTCAAGAAAGTTTAGAGATTTTAAACACTAATAAAAATAGTAAACCTATCATTCCATCTATTGGAAACCTCTTGAACTTGAGATGAAGGTTCTCCCTTCACATTTAAAATATGATTTTCTACAGGACTCATCAAAATTACCTGTTATAATATCCTCAGACTTAACTAAAGATTAGGAAGAAAAGTTAATGAAAACATTAAGAAATTATAAGAAAGTATATGGCCATTATCGAATATTAAAGGTATGGAAGATTATCATAAAAGTATGGTAAATCCTCAGAGGTGATTGAATCCCATAATGAAATTTGTTGTAAGGAAAGAAATTTTAAAGTAGTTAGATGCTTGAATTATTTATCCTATTTCTAACAGCGCTTGGGTTAGTCTAGTTCACTGTGTTCCTTATAAAAGGGGAGTGAGTGTAGCTATTAATGAATAGAATAAACTAATTTTGACAAGGCAAGTCACTGGGTGGCAAATCAGTTTTGATAATAGAAAATTAAATCTAGCCACAAGGAAAAATCTAGCCACAAGGAAATAATCTAGCCACAAGGAAATATCACTTTCCTTTACCTTTTTTGGATCAAATGTTGGATAGGCTAGCTCGACATTGATATTTCTACTTTTTGGATGGATATTATGGGTACAACCAAACACTCAAAGCTTTTGAAGATCAAGAAAAGACAACATTCACAAGTCCTTATGAGATTTTTGCTTTTAGAAAAATGTCTTTTAGTTTATGCAATGCACCTACAACTTTTTAGAGCTGCATGAAGTCCATTTTTTGCGATCTAACTAAGAAAGGGATTGAAGTTTTCATGGATGACTTTTCAATTTTTTGAACCTCCTTTGATTCATGTTTAGATCATTTAACAAGTGTTCTAAAAAGCTGTGATAAAATAAATTTAGTTCTCAATTGCAAAAAATGTCAATTTATGGTTGTAGGAGGAATTGCTTTAAGGAATAAAATTTCTGAAATTAATTTGGAAGTAGATCTAACATAAATACAAGTTATTATTGAACTACCTCCTCCTACCATGGTGAGAGAAGTTAGAAGTTTTCTAAGACAAGCTAGTTTTTAGAGGCATTATATTAAAGACTTTTCAAAAATTGCCAAGCCTCTGTGTCATCTTTTGGAAAATGATGCGATATTTGATTTTAACGAGAAATGCCTAAATTCCTTTAATTTATTAAAGGAAAAGTAGTAATTGAACTTATAATTTTTTCACCTAATTGGGAAAAAACATTTGAGTTATTGTGTGATGCAAGTGATTATGCTATTGAGGCAGTAGTATGACAAAAATATGATAAGATTTTTAAAGTTGCATACTATGCCACTAAAACTCTTAATGATACTACTGTAGAGAAGGAATTATTGGTAATAGTATATGAGTTTGATAAATTTAGATTATATCTAATTGGAGCAAAATATATTATGCATACTGATCACTCTGCTAAAAAATATTTGAATCTAAAAAATGATGCAAAATCAATGTTAATCAGATGGGTCCTTCTGATGCATGAGTTTTGACATTGAAGTGGTGAATATGAAGGGTAATTATAATCAAATTACTGATCATTTATCAAGACTTGAATAATAAAATTTTAGTGATTTTGAGGATGAAATAAATGAAAACTTTTATGATGAATAACTATATGCTATTACTGAGTGACATGTTTTGTGGTATGCTGATATAGTTAACTATATAGTTAGTCATATTTTACCTTAAGGATTAAAATGCCACTAAAAGAAGAAGCTCATTCACAATGCAAGATTTTAATTCTAGGTTGACCCTAATTTATATAGAATATGTAAGGATCAAGTTATCCGAAGATGTGTACCATGTAAAGAAGAAATTATTCAAAATTGTCATGAATATGAATTTTGGGGACATTTTGGGATTGATAAAAATCATTTAAAATTTTACAATCTGGATTTTTTTGGCCTACTTTATTTAATGTTGTTAAGATTTATGTAAGAACTCGTGATAGATGTCAGAGAGTAAGCAATATCTCTAAAAGAAATGAAATGCCCTTAAATTCCTTAAATTTTACTTTGGAAATGCCCTTAAATTTTACTTTGGAAGTTGAAATTTTTTATTTATGGGGTTTGGATTTTATGGGACCATTTATACCATCTTTTGGAAACATATATATGTAAATAGCTATGGATTATGCTTTAAAATGGTTTGAATTTGTTTTTATACCAATGTGATTCTCAAAGCATTGTAAAATTTTTAAAGAAAACTATTATCACTAGATTCATAATGCCAAGAGAGATCATTACATACATGGGAAGTCATTTTAAGAACTTAAGAATTGAAACATTAACTAAGAAATATGGGATTAAATATCAAATTTCCATAACATATCATCCTCAGACTAGTGGTCTAGCAAAAGTATCCAATCAAGAAATCAAAATAATATTGGAAAATACTATGAATCCTAAAGGAAAGATTGGTCTACTAGACTTGATTATGCATTATGGGCTCAAACGATTGCGTATAAAACTTATATAGGAATGTAATCATATAGGCTCATAGTTGGAAAGTTTTATCACTTGCCAGTTGAACTGGAGCATAAAGCTTATTGGGCTGTTAAAGAGTTTAATTGAAATTTGAAAGATGCTGGCGAGAAATAATTATCGCAATTAAATGGCGTCGATGAAATTATAAATGATTCTTGTAAGAATGCAAAACTTTATTAGGAAAATATGAAAATTTAGCATGATAGAAAGATTTTAAGAAAAGATTTTAAGCCTGGATAAGAAGTTTTATTTTATAATACAGGATCAAAATTGTTACCGGAAAACTTTAGTTCGGGTGGTCGGGACCATTTATTATAATAAAAGTCTATCTGTATGGTATTAGGGATATTAAAGATCTGAAAATTGAAAGAATAATTAAAGTAAACAAACACAGGTTGAAACCTTAAATATGTAAGAAAAAGCACTTATATGAAAAAGTTCTAATGTTGGGTCAACTAGAGTAAAAAATTGGATACGTCAGGTTGACGACGTTAATCTAAGCACTTTTTTGGAGGCACCCCATGGTTATTTGTATGGATTGATTTTTGGTGTGAATATATGGATCATTTGGTGTAGTAGTGAGGCCTACAAGATCTAAGGAGGCAAAAAATACTAATTTAATGATCAATATGAGATTAAGATGACATAATTGACTGTATGGTGAACCGGTGTTTATTTGGGCACTGCTGCCTAGGAACCAAAATCTGATGCCTAAGTGCTAGTTCGCAATAGGCCTGATGCTATGGTGCCAGAATTTGGCACCTAAGTGCCAAAATTTGGAAATCATGGCCTTGGTAATTAAAACCCACTTCTTTCCTCTAAACCATTGTAAAATAGCCTAAGGGACCTGACACTTCATATTTTAGGCATTAGAGAGTAACTTGGGATAAGGAAGTGATTGCTAGATCCATTTTTCCTTGTACCAATGGAGAGAAAGAGCATTGATGGGGCTGATAAAAGGAAATTAATGCATAAAGATGACCAGACATACTTCAACAAGTTTCTTGTGCTTAGCCTTGAAGGAATTATAGATAAAAGTAAGAAGGTTGAAAAGGATATTACAAATTTCCATACCAAATTGAATGAAATCTCTTACCAATTAGAACATTTGAATTGGCAGTTGAAACTTTAGTTCGATCATTTTACATGTTTCTAGGATGTAATAATGAGGATGTATCTGAAGAACAACTAGATCAGAGAAAATTCTTCTAATGTGTTTCCTCATTGCCTTTTTACAACTTCTTTGTGCACCAAACTCCAATGAATGAAAATGAGAATGACAATAGTGTGCATAATTATTAGTTGTCGGAGGTAAGTTTGTGTGAAAAAATTGTTGTCTAGGTGTATCTGATGCGTTTTTGATTTTGATCTATACGTGTCTCTAGTTCTGCATATTTTGTATCTATGTTTTTTGTTGTTTGATTGATGTTATGTCCATTTGTATCAAACCTATGTTTATGTTAGTGAATTTATATTAAGTTTTTGAAGTTAATATATGGAGTTAATGTGCTTAAATTATTTGGATTATTTGTATTTAGGAGTTTAATACTTGTGAAAATGAAAGTTAGGAGATGTTTGGATAATGTTTATAAATTAAAATGATGTTAAATCAATGTAATTAGGGTTTGGAGGCCTTAGTTTGTTGTCCTTATACTTTAAAAAAAATGAAAAAAAAAACATACAAAATTTAGGTCTGGCATTTAGGCACCATAATATGGCTCCTAAGCATCAGTTTACCATGAAATAGGGTGCCTAAGCGCTGAAGACAGCGTCTAAGTGCCAAACCAGCTAAATATCTAGTTCAGTTCATTAAATCATAATTTGGACTGGTTTGACGCCATTTGTGCTGCTCGACTTCATTTTTTTCCTCTATTCACATGGTTTGATCCCCCTAGGTCTTCTCCTTGCTTGTAAAACTTGGTGATTTAGAGCCTAAAAACTTTGGATTTCTTCTTTTCTAGGTAAGATCTACACTTTACCTAAAAAATTTTCCTCTTTCACCATGGATTTATTCTACATTATATATATACCAAAATTTTGGAAAAAGAATGAGAAAAAATGAAAATTCATGGTAAAAGAATTTATTTTTTTGGAAATTGCTTGTATGAGCTTTTAGAACTTGTATTTAGAATTTATTAGGATTTTTACTAGAATTTGTGATGGCTCTGAAAACAGAGATAAGGAAGAGTAAATAAGCCTTTGATAATAAGAATTTTGTCAATCTTAAAGTGCAAGACTGATACAATGGTTACTATTATTAAGGAAGTTTATATTGGAATGAATTTTCTCTAGTTCTGGTGGCACTGTGGAGAATTTGATTGTTGCTGATCACTGGGAAAGTTTCTACTACTTCACTGTTGTAGCAGTTATTTCTGTGGTGCAATAATTTGATGCTATTCTCCTTGAAGCACCAAAAGAGGAAGCATTTGTTCGAGAGAGGGGAGTTGAGTTCACCCCTGAGTGGATTAATGACTTATATTAGTTGCCTCCTATTCCAGATTGCGATTTATTTGAATTCAAGCCTATTGAATCAGTGCTTGATGAGATAATTGCATTCCTTATGGATGGGCGTGGAGCATGGAAATTAAGAACGAGCAAAAGGTAAATTTTTCCTCTTTTATGCTTAACGCCTTATCTAAAGCCTAACATTATTTTAGTTCAACTCGACTGCTTCCTACAAATCATTTGAGAGAAGTGACTCAGGAGAGAGCCATTCTAAACTAAAGATTTTTAATAACTTATGTTAAAACTAGATTGTAAAAATATTTAATAGTCAAGTCTAAAAATTTTGATTTCCTATTTATTTCAAGAATACTTGTAGTTCTTCATATTAATAATGCTTAGAATAATTACAAGAAAATGAATTTCATGAGAACTTTACTAGTAAGGATGCTAATACTTTATAAATAGGCTTAGAAATGTAATTAAGTCCCTTTCCAGAATTTTAAATAGTAAAAACATAATCTTATACTCTTTTACTAAATATCTCAAATCCAAAATTATTATTTATTATTAAAAACTTTTACTTTAGTTTACTAAGTAAAAAATATAGTTATCTCAAGCTATCCATACATACCAAAGGTTATATTAAAATAATTTTTGTAATTATATTAAAATAATTTTTGTATTAAAATAATTTTTGTAAATATATTTTACTTAGGACAAATAAGGTTTAGTTTTTAAAAATGTTCTTCCTTCCCCCAAATTTAAATTTTAATTAGTTTAAAACATTTTAGTTTATCATAAACATGAAGAAAGAGAAAATTTTAAAATTTCTAAGTAGTAGAACAATACGGGTACAATAAAAATAGGTGTTGAGTAGTGGATAATTTAAACTAAAACATGTATATCATGAAAAGCGTGCAAATATAAAACTCTGCTTGAACACATATCTAATGCTAAATAAAATAGTTGCAAATGTTGTAGTGATTAAAAAAAAATAGAATTACACTAAGAAATCGTACATATTCATACATCAGAAGTCTAAACATAGGAAATAGATCTACAGTGTAAAAGTAAGAAAGCCTAGTCATCTCCTTCAACATCATCATTACCATCAAAATCAAACAAAATCAAATGATATATCTTTGATATATCTTCATCCATAGATTTTAGGCCTGCATAAGGAGTAAATAAAGCTAGTAGGAAACTCAATTGACTAATCTCCCGACATGAATTTCACTAGTGCCTCGTCATAATCTGCATCATAATCACTCTTTCTGCGAACATAATCTGTCATGTGATCAAATTTATTATCCATATCTTCCGTACAAAACTACATCAAAAATATATCATTCTGGTGTTCCAAATATCTCACACTCAACACATCCCAGAAACTAGATGGAGGCTCAGTAACAGTGGAAGTAGAAGGTCTAGAAGTAGAAGGCCTAGAAGTGTAGTGGAAGGTGCTTCCTGAGCTCTATCTCTAGGTCGTACGTACACATCTACATTGACCTTCCCAATGGGCTTAAGTGGCTTCAACTGTTCCTCAAAATGTTTAAAATTTACACCAAAATCTTTGCAAATAGTAAATATAAAAAATGAAAATCAAAGACCTGAAGTAGTACTAGCTCTAGTAGAAGAACTAATAGTGTCATAAATAAGAGAGCCAACATCTATAGTTTTCATCTCTATAATGCAGTATTTTAATATGGATCTTTCTCTTGTGACCTTACTTAATGGATTTGAAGGAAGGAGGCCAATAAAAATATAATAATGTGAGACCTTTGAGGGGGCAATGAGTTTAGAAGAAGAAAAATTTACCTTACGATCATTACGAATCTTTCAGGCTCCACGTCAATCAGTTAAATATGCAATGATCTGATGTAACTCTACTTCAGACAGAGTGTACTCTGAACAAACATAGTCAATTGCAGGTGATATACCACATAACACATTTTTCCACTCAGCAATGAACTCAACTCCTTTTCCCCGAACAATGACCTCATCATCAGCTGCTTCAAGTAAGTTTGCATAAAACTCCCATAAAATAGTAATGACGGAAATGGTAGTAAATTAACGTAAGCTTTCCCATAGCCAAGCCACAATAACATTTTTTATAGCACCATCCGGTCTGTAAAAGCTTCACTCCGTAATAAACTTTCTCGATGATGCAAATTCATTGTAACAAATTTGTGCATTTCTATTGACAAATTTTCCATTGCCAAAAAATTCCTTTCCCTTTCCCCCCTTCGTCTTAGGAGCCATCTAAAAATTTGAAGAAAATTCTAACAAATTTGAAAATCAAAGTAAAAGGCTTCCTACAAGCTTTTTTAAACTAACAAAGCTTAAATCCATGGATTTTTCTTTTCACCACTTAATCCATGGATTTTTCACCACTTAATCAAATATTTTTGCAAATTTTTGTCTCCACACAATATATGAAAAAGCCATGGTGAGATCGCAAAATAACTATTCCAAAATGTAGATCTAACCCCGAGAAGAAGAAATCTAGTTGTATTAAGTCCAAAATTTTGAAGATATGAGCACAGGGAGGAGCCCTAAGGCCAAATTTTATGAAAAGAAGGAAGAAGATGAAGCTTAAGCATTGAAAATGGTGTTGGTTTGGTTTAAATCATGAAAATGTTAAGTTTTTTCCTGTTCTATTGACCCGGCGCCTGAGCTCTAGCACGTAGGAGCCAGACCCAAAATTTTCATTTTTTTGTTTTTTAAGTGTAACATAGCAAGACTAAAGCCTTTAAACCAAAAAGTTTGATTAATTGATTATCAAACTTAATAGTAATAAGTTTTTCAACATCTTCTATCTTTATCAGTCTTTATTGGTTTTATAAATTGTCGGCCGCCAGAATGGATATCCCAATGCTTGATTTTAAAAGTTTGTTTAATTTAATTTATATAAATAATTTAGAAAAAGTAATATTTTAATTTTCAAAAAAAAAAGATCGAACTGATCTCATTCCTGTAATAGTTTAAAAGATTAATTACAACACCGCAAGCAATATATCTACCTCAAAGGATAGATACACTACTTGTTAATGGTGCTTGATTAAATAAATTAAAGAATTTATGACATCTATTTTAGTCTACAAAAAACCATTTTTATGTTGACTAACAAATTCTCTTATCTAATATAAAGAATTAGGTAGGGTTTATATTACTTGGATTCTTTAAGCTCCTTATAGAGGCAAGCCTCTATAGTTAATTACATCTCACATAATTGAGGTTATTTAAGAAAACTCTCGATTTAGATCAAAAAATATTATTTTAAAGAATTTCAAAGGATAAGACTTTTCAAAGATCGGACCAAGGAATGTCAAATGTGAAATGCTCAAATTTGAAACATTTATTATGGAGACCAAAGGGAGAAAAAACTAGGGGTTGTCATTAATCCTGAGGAGAACGTCAATAACTTTCAAAGCTATCATATGGTTTGACTTCAAATTCAAGAGAAAATTATTGAATGTTTCATCCAATCAATTTTATTAGTTAGGACTTACATTTGTGTGAGATGATCACACAAATAGCTTGAAAAATAAAAGGATTTATTTCGTATCAGACGACAACTTCATAATCCTAAAACGAGTTAGAGCTTAGATTGCACGACATGATCAAGCAAGAGCCTAAAGATGAGTTGAGGATTTATGCCGCACTAGGTGGACAACCTCGAAGTCCTATTTATTATTGTTTAATTCTAAGGCAATTTGTTGTTGTAGATCCTAATGCTGTTGTACATTGCTGTTGTAGATTGTTGCCCACAGAGTTAGCTCTATGCTTCTTGGCGAAGTAGTAGTCCTAAAGTCTAAGGGTTCAAAGGTTTAAATGACAAGTTTAGTTCAAAATGGGTCGGGGTGGTGGGGTTAAAGTTGATTAGAGTGACACCGATTAGGATCCCACAGTTAAATATGCTTTGTAATAACTCATTTTCAAGTCATATTTTAATTATCATAATTATTTATTAATTTTAGTGATTTAATTAAATAAAAAATATGTTTTAATTAAAAAAATTACTTTTCATATTTTTATTAAATTTCCTTAAGTCCAGAGAACTCAAAGAAACAAACTTTTCATTTTTAAAAATTTTATTTTATTTATTTTAATTATTTTAAATGGGAAATTAGAGAAAATACATTTTTAGCCTTTAAAAAATTATATATAACTTAGAAAAATTAGGAAAAATATTCTAATGAGTCTGAAGTGATCATAAATTTATTAGGATCATTTTATGCCATATTTTATTTTTTTTAAATTTTAAATTATTTCTAGTTATTTTTTATTCCAAAATATAGCTAAAAAATGAACTATTTATTTTAAAAGAATTTTTATTTTTCATAAGTGTCCTTGATCACAAAAAAATTCAGAAAACCACTTTTCATATTTTTCCTAATTATTTTAATTTTATTAAAATAATTTTAATGCCAAAAATGCAATTTTTCTTAGAAAATCAACTTTGTGCTCGAACTAAATCAAATAAATTTCAAATTTTTGCAGTGAGTTAAAGTAAGTGTTATTTACAATATAGAATGATTTTTGCTACTTTTTTAACATTATTTTATTTAACTTAATTAATTATAGTAATTTACATAAATATTCAAACTTAATTTATATTTTTCCAAGAGCCCTCTGACCACAGGAAACCTACCAAAAAGAAATCCTATATTTTTTTGATATTAAGTTCAATTCATATAATTATGTTAATAAAAATAGCCATCTAAACTTAGAAATTAGGGTTATATGTGTAGATATGTTTTTTGACTTTCGAAAAATCATGAAACATATTTATTATAAAGAAGAACAAACCCATCAAGTTTCAAGTCATGGTGATTATTATTTATCTAAATAAAATTAAAAGACTCAAGAATTATTTAATTAATTAAAAATTAGAGACAGATTAAATAATTTTTATTTTTATTCCACATTGTTCTCCTCTGCTCATTGAGTAATAGAGTATTTTTATTTTATTTTTATGATTTTTCTACATAAAGTTATGGAGTTTCTAATTTCTAGAATTAATTTAAATAAAAAAATAACTTTATTTTCTACTTAATCCAGTCAGCTATCGCGTCATCCAATAGTGTTCCAAGCTTTCCACTCGTCGTCGTGCTACTGGATGCCACCATCCATCTCAACTACAACACAGCCCGCGGTTCTCACTTCATCTCCTTGTCATACACGATCCTAGTTTTTCACCCGATACACGCGTGATCCAGTGGGTGTGGGTCATCGTCTCCAATGGCTAGAACCCATGAATCGTTCAACTTCAAACTTTAAGATCTCTCCCTAGACCCAACCAAATCACCTTGGGCTTGTTCCTACACCTTCATCTACTCAAGAAGAACATATCCATACATGTACTTGCTTATGAAATTAAAATTTTCTTCACAAAAGCCCAAATCGAGAAAAAAATTTGGGTTTCTGTTCTATACCTGAGTCTGAGAGGGGAGGCCTCAATCAGATGCTTGTGGAAGCTTCAGTAGGGTTTAGTGAACCTCCTCAAAGTGTTAGTTTAAGCTGAGGTTGAGTCTAACCAAGAGTTCAACAGAGGGTGGTGTGACCTTGTTCTAAGAGTGGATTGGAGAGC
This sequence comes from Phalaenopsis equestris, assembly GCF_001263595.1. Lineage (NCBI taxonomy): Eukaryota > Viridiplantae > Streptophyta > Magnoliopsida > Asparagales > Orchidaceae > Phalaenopsis > Phalaenopsis equestris. Next base: position 48,298 of record NW_018165104.1, read on the forward strand.
TCAAAATGATGGGGCTTGAGTGGTGAACTTCTTAGTTTTGCATGGGGAAGATTTTTAAAACATCAATTTAAAGTTTGGTGGAGTTTTAGGAAATGGCCAGAATCTGCCCTAGTTTATAGCTAAAGAATTGAGCTCAGGTAGTGAGGAGGATGGCTGGAAGATGGTTAGAATAGGCTTAGGAGGTTTTGGAGGAGCTCTGTAAACAATTTGGTAGATTTTTCCAAGGAATTGGATGGTCTCCTCCATTGATTGTAGGAGGTGGGGTTTACATAGACAAGGCTATGGTGGTCACCAGGGCTGGCCAGGGGGTGGAATCAATTGCTTAGGTGGAGGGCTGAGTGGCACCAATGACCAATGGGGATGAACTACCTCAAGGAGTTAAAATTTAGAGTTCTAAGATTTGGGTTGCTCTCAATTTTGGTGTTTTCCGGCCACTAAGATGACTGGCCATGTCAAGACTAGTAGCTAGAGTGGTCAGGTGAGTCAGAGAGAGTTTAATGATGATTATCCCAAAAGGTTTAATGCCTGATGGCAAATATATTTGGGTTTAGCCAAACATGGGAAGAGATCCACTAAAGCAAGGGACCCTTGGTCCATGGCTTATGTAGAGTGGCCTAGGTGGGTCTAGCCTAGTCCCTAAGGTCCAAAAGGTTGTTGTGGTGACCATAGTTTGGTCAATTTAGGTTGGTTTGGTCAAATGTATGGCTTGGGTTCAAAATCATTTCATGAGCTTGAAATTGAGTTTGGGTTTAGCTAGACATTGAATTTGGCTCCATTGATTGATCAAATTGGTTTAAATAACTGTCATGAGGAGTTTTGGATATCAATTGTGTGATTTTGAATTAATTTGCAATGTCAATTTGGTGGAATTTGGCCAAATGATCAATTTTGGGCATTTAGGTTAAACTTAGGTTTGTATTGGACTAGGGTTTGGATATGGTTTAATTTATGGTTCAATTTGATGTGGGTGATTGTCATGAAGAGTTCTAGACATTAATTGGGCGGAAATTTTTGGGTTATGAGGTTCAATTTGGTGAGATTTGGGATTTTGGTCCAAATTGGGGGTTTTGGTTTTAGTTGAATTTGGGAGAGCTTTGAATTCAAATTTGGGTCAATTGATTCTTCAAAATGATTTAAGGAAGTGCTATGAAGAATTTAGAATCCAAATTTGGGGAAATTGATTTGAACATGGGGTTCAATTTGGTGGAATTTAAGGGTATGATAAAATTTTGGATTTTGGATTGAGCTTGCAATTTGGCTCAATTGAGGTTGAATTTGGTTTCCATTGGGATTCAAGATGATGAATTTGAGTTTGAAATTGAAATTGGGTAAGATTTAAGTCAATTGGGCGGAAATCGGGGGTGAATTGGGGAATTTAGACATTTAGAGAAAATTTGGGGATGTTGGTCAAAAGGGATCAATTTGGTCAAAATTGAGCTCAATAGAGTGGCTTAAATTGATTTTGGGGACATTTGGAGTGATTTTAGTGATGTTAGGAAGTTTTGGAATTTTTGGGGTTTGAAGGGTATTTTGGTAATTTTTTGGGATTTAGGGGGAATTTGGGGAATTTTGGAAAATTTGAGGTATTTTGGGCAATTTAAGTGATTTGGAATGATTTGAAATGATTTTTGAAGAGATTTTGAGAATTTTGGTAATTTTGGGAATTTTTGGAAAATCTAGGGATTTTGGACCAATTTGATAATTTGATGAAGTTTGAGACCAAGAAGGGTCAAAATTAGGCATTTGGTAAAATTAGGATTGATATAGGATGTTAATCATGAGGTCACCCTATTTGAGCAACGAGACCAAGGGAACTCCCATTATGGATCCTCCATGTGCTGGTCTTAGCCAAACCCTAGTCTAGGGCTAATGGTTTAGGGGACCATCCACTTGAGTTTCTAATATAGTCGGGGATGTTTGGGTTAGGCTTTGGGCTTTGAGTGTAGGTACAAGTGTGCATGTACAAGACTGACCAAGACCACACCACCAAGGGCTAACCTTAAAGCCAAACAGTCCAATGGGGACTCCTCTTGAGTTCCCCTATATTGGTCTCACCTACTAAGTGCTAGAGTTTAGAACCAATATGTGGAACTTCAAGATGAGAAAAGAAGAGTTTAGAATTCCTATTAGTGAGGGTGTCACCACTAGTCCTCTAGGAATAATCAACAAGAAAGTCTTATGGCTAGATCCTAGGCTTATAGGAAGAAACTAGACCTCAACCAAAAGTGATATCAACAATCTTCCATTTGTTCAATCATGATTTCCGATCCAAAGTTAAGTCCACCATTTTAATAAAAGTTTTTCACAACACATATATTCATTAACATCCAACAAGTGGCAATACAACATACATTAAAATAGTTTAGAACACTAGAAATTAAGAACAAGCAAAAATGCAATCAACTACTAGATTAAGTAGCACACAAAACATCCATTACTAAAGTTGACACTAACATGAAACATAAACACTAAAATCGTTACAATGATCAACCCTTATTGACCTAATTTTTCTCACCCTTTTCACATGCCAAATAGTTGCGATCAAATGTGTGGAAGAAAGGAGCACGAGGAAATTCCTAGCTATTTTTTCGTCAATCCAATTATTTTTGCTTTACATATTTACCTGATAATCCTGATAGGATGCCATATGATTGGATTGGAGTTTCATCTACCACTTAAAATGCTCATACTAATGATATATTTCATGCAAATTGCTGTGTATAATTGATAGCTCCTCTTCAATCTTCCTTAATTTGCTCCTCATCCTTTCAAAACTCACACTAAAAACCCATTGATATAGGTTTAGGCATCATTATGCAAAAACTTTTCTCCAATGACCATACCATTATTTCTACTCTCCATTGAAGTAAGTAAATGGAAAGAAGATCTCAAACTCCTACTATATTTCTTCTCTGAAGTCTAATTTTTTGAGTTCTGAAGATTGGGGATGAAGTTAGGGCAGTTTAAAAAGAAAGAAATGGTGAAAACTGCATGGGGGTAGTTTTCCCCACGTCTAGAAACTATTGTGCCTAGGCGTCAGTTTCTGGCACCTAGGAGCCAAGTTTACAGGACTCTGGCGCTTAGGCACGAATTCCAGCGCCTTGGCGCCAGTGCCTTAGTGAGCACCAATTTGTCTATCATCAAATTTCTAATTCAAATCATGTTTAATACCTTAAAAAATGTTTAAAATACTATTATAACAAAGGATGGTCATGATACTACATCAATAACAAACTTGAATCAAATCACACAAATAGATTATGGGTTGCCTCCCACAAAGCGCTTGGTTTAACGTCTTTAGCCCAAAGTATCCAAATGTTTTACTATGACTAACCAACATCAAAGTTTCTTTATAATAGGGCATTTTTTATCCAATGTAAGGGTTCAATCCAGGTCCATTTAATTTAATTATACGCTCAGTTTTTGAATCCTTAATATACACAGCTCCATAAGGATAAACTTTTATTACAATAAAAGGCCCCATTCTCCTGGACTTAAGTTTTTCAAGAAATAATTTCAATCAAGTATTGTAGGATAAAACTTCTTATGCAGACTCAAAATTCTTTCTTAAAATCTTTTGATCACACCAAATTTTCATCTTTTCCTTATAAATTCTAGCATTTTTACAAGATTAATTCCAAAATTATAATAATCATTTTTCTCTAGCATCCTTTAAATTATAATTAAATTTTTTTATCACCTAGAAAGCTTTATTTCCTAACTCAAATGATATATGATAAGCTTTTCCAAATATGAGCCTTTATGGAGACCTTCCTATAGGAGTCTTATAAGTATTTCTATAAGCCCATAATGCATATAATGCAGAATCAAATCTATCAGACCAATCAATTCCAGCAAGAATTATAATTTTCTCCAAAATTCTTTTAATTTCATGATTTGATATTTTTGCTAATCCACTGGCTTGAGAGTGATAAGTTGTGGCTATCCTATGTTTATTTCCATATTTTCTATGTAATGTGTCAATTCTAAAATTCTTAAAGTGCCTTGCCCCATCAATAATGATCATTCTTGGCAATCCAAATCTAGAAAAAATATTTTTATTTAAAAATTTTGCAACACTCAGAGCATCATAATGAGGCAAGTCTATTGCTTGAATCCAGTTAGACACGTAGTAAACAACTAAAAAGATAAAAATCTTTTCTGAAGATGGTACTAATTGTCCCGTAAAATCTAAACCCCACACATAAAAAAATTCAACTTCTAAAGTAAAATTTATGGACATTTCATCTCTTTTAGAAATATTACCTACTCTCTGACATCGATCACAGGTTTTCACATAATTATTAACATCCTTAAACAATGTAGGCCAATAAAATCTAGATTGTAAAATTTTAATTATAGTCTTATATATTCCAAAGTGTCCCGCAAATTCAGATTTATGACATTTTTTATAATTTTTGGAGTTTCATTAATTGATACAAATCTTCAAATGATCGAATCTTAATATATTTTAATATAAATAAGGGTCATCCCGAAAGTAAAATCTTGCGTCATACATAAATTTCTTTTTTTGGTGGCTTGTTAGTCTTTATGGTAAAATATTACTAAGTAGTTAACTATATCTGCATACCTTGGTATATGCCACTCAGCAATAGTATGAAGTTGTTCATCAAGAAAATTTTCATTTATGTCAACTTAATTATTCCTTTCATTTTCATGTTTAAGTTTTGACAAATGATCAAAAACTTCATTTCAACAACTTTTCTATCAACTATCTGAAAAATCAAATTCTTGCAAAAGTAGGATCCATCTGATTAATCCTTGTTTCACATCCTTCTTTGCATAATAGATGTAATGGTCAAATGATCAGTTTGCACAATGCATTTAACCCAAAGTAAATATTGCCTAAATTTATCAAAATCATATACTATTACTAACAACTAGTTTTCAGTTGTTGTGTAATTAATTTGAGCTTCATTAAGAGTTTTATTGGCATAATATATAACTTTAAAGCTCTTTTCATATTTTTATCCTAAAACAACTCAAATAGCATAATCACTTGCATCACACATTAATTCAAACAGTTTTTCTTAGTCAGGTGAAACCATGATAGGTGCAGTAACTATTTTTTTATTTTAATAAATTTAAGGCTTTTATACAATGATCATTAAAATCAAAATTAATATCTTTTTCTAAGAGATGGAATAGAGGCTTACCAATTCTAGAAAAGTCTTTAATTTACCTCTTCTAAAATCCAACATGTCTTAGAAAACTTCTTACTGCTGTTACTAAAGTTGGAGATTGTAATTCAACAATAATTTGAATCTTTGCTTCATCAACTTCAATGCCACTTTTAGAAATTTTATGTTCCAATACAATTCATCCTGTGACCATAAATTGATTTTTTTTCCCAATTGAGAACTAAATTTGGTTCTTCACAGTGTTTTAAAACCTTTGTTAAATGATCTAAACACGAATCAAAAGAGGTTCCAAAAACTGAGAAACCATCCATAAAAACTTCAATTCCTTTATTAATTAGGTCACAGAAAATAAACACCACACACTGTTGGAAAGTTGTATGTGCATTACAAAAACCAAAAGACATTCTTATAAAATCAAAAGTACCATAAGGACTTTTAAATATATTATTTTCTTGATCTTCTGGAGCAATAGGTATTTGTTGGTAACCAAAATATCCATCCAATGAGCAAAAATATTAGTGTCCAACTAATCTATCCAACATTTGGTCCAAGAAAGATAAAGGAAAGTGTTCCTTCCTAGTGGTGGTATTTAATGTTCTATAGTCAATAAAGATTCGCCATCCAATGACTTTTGTTGTTAGAACTAATTCAATCTTTTTATTTACAAATACAACCACTCCTCCTTTCTTAGGAACACAATGAGTAGTACTAAACTATTTACTATCTAATATAGGATAAATAATTCCAGAATCTAACCACTTCAAAATTTCTTTCTTTATCATTTATTTTATTATTGGATTTAATCTTCTTTAAGGATCAACCCTAGGATTTTAGTTATCTTCCATTAAAATTCTGTGGATACTAATTATAATTTTTTATATTTTTATATTTTTGCAATTTTTTTATGATTTTCAAAAAATTTGAATCAAGTTAAAACTAATTATCATATATTTGGTAATCCTATAATTCAAAATAAAGTTTCAAAGAAAATTCTGAAAGAAAATTTCATTTTTAAAGTTTTGTTTTTTTCGTGTTCCCTGACAACGGTGCTAAAAACTTGACCCAACCCGCAATTACGCATATATTTATGTTTCTTAAAAGGCTAAAAACTTGACCTAAATTATATTTTGTGGCTAGTGAGAACAAATGTAATATGATAAAATTTAAAGAAATAGTTTTCTCACTAGGGGTACTATGCAATTATATGTATCGTTTCAAGTAATATAAGATTTTCTATTAAAACCCTAGTATTAATCCTAGACGGAAATTTAAACAAAAAAGAAATGAAATTTAGGATTTTTAACTTTAAGAAAACTTTACATAAGATTGAAGCAAATATCAAAAGTATTAATAATGAAATTAAGTTTACTAATTTCTATAAATGCAAGTAAAAGTAAATGCAGTGATTTAGAAAATATATAAAAAGAAACTTCCTCCTTGCAAATAATTCCTAGTCAGTGTAGGATTTCAAATGTTTAGATGTTTAAATGTGGTATTTTGATAAATAGAAGCATACCTATTCTTTAGTTCTTTTGATGTGTAAGGAACACTAACTAATCTAAGGATGGTGTCGTCATGTGTAGTAGTGTTGGGTTGGTACTAATCTCTCACCCCTAGATTACCCATTATGCCCTCTAGATAGGACCTACTAGTGACCCTTAGTTCCAATCTTTAGACCAAATTGATAAAAGGTTCTAGCCTTTCACTCTAGAAACATTAATTCTACACCCATCCAATTTTATCTCCCAATCTATTTGCACTCCCCCTTGTACAATCACCACTGCTCTTTACAAAGTGAAATGTGATACATACAAGTCAAGGAATCTTAGCCCTCTTGGGTCTATAAGTTTTCTAAGAAAATTTTAACAATACAAGTGACCAAATTGTAAGATAAATGAATGACCGGTAAAATTATCATCACAACTTTTAGGAATAAAAGAAGTTCTAAACAAAATCAAAATCACTCACTTGATTAATTCATATTGCAAGGATAAATAGAGAAAACTACTCAATGAATTGGGATAACAAAACAAAAAATATTTGTAAAACTCATATCCAAAGTACAAGACTTAAAGAAAAATGTACAAATACTTATCTGGAATGTTTCCGTAAGCACTCCTTTGAACCTCTTTGACTTCTCTGACTCTAATGACACTTACAAGACTCACAAAATTTAGAAATCACAAAGACTCATAAAGAAAACTACTCACACTTTTAACATACTCACACACTATATGACTTTATATATCCAACCCCCCTAGCCTCTTAAAAATAATCACTATTTATAGAGCTTCAAAAATGATTGAGGTTTGCTTCAAGCATCTCCCAAAATTTGGCCTCATTCAATGAATCTTCTCAAAAATAACCGTGGCACTTAGGCGCCAAACTGTCATGCCTAGACGCCTAGGCACCGATTTGGTTTGTTCGACAATTTTCTTTAGTTTAGCCCATTTTACTCCTTTTTGATGTATTTTTGCTCATTTTTACTCTTATACTAATTTTTTGCACCTACAACTAAGTACATAAAAATACCTTTCATTAAAGCATAATATCAAAATAAAAATTGAGCATAAAATGTCCATAAAAATAGGCAATTTTAAGGTAGATCAGCGGCATAAACTATTTACACTTTTTTGTAATAAATTTAGATGAATTTTCTTCAGTGACTCTTGTTAATTTTTGACGCTTTATTTAAAGAAAAGATTGACTGGTTAAAAAAGGGGGCTTTTGGAGAACATGGTTGGTAATGAAGAGCTTTAAGGGGGGCGTGAGGCTCTCTTGAGTGTGTGTGTTGTGTGAGTTGTGAGTGAGAGTCTTTTTGTGTGTGTTTTTGTGTGTCTAAGGAGAGTAAGAAGTCATCAAAGGAATTTCAAAGGATTTTCTTGGGGAGAAGCCTCAACTAAGTACACTTTCTTTATGTTTGAGTTTTTTTATTGTATAAACTTAGATTTTGATATAAATCATGTTTTATTGTGTTGTCCCCATGAAGTCTAAGTAGCTTCCTTTATCTTTCACCTTGCAATAAGAAGTAATCATCTATAGGATTAGAATTGTTTAAGATATCTCTTATTTCACTTATGACAATTCATTACGTCATACTTTTATTACATCTTCAATCTGATCATTTAGGATGTTAAAACTTATTGGGAATCCATAATGTCCCACGAGGACTATGTGTTCCTTAACTAACAAGAATCACATTAATATTGTGGGTGAGAAGGTAATCCATGGGTTAATGTAAATCGATAGGAAGATAAGTTTTGATAGGTGTAAATTGGTGATTTGAACCGACTGACAATTATGCATATATTTATGCTCCAAAAGATTGTCAAAAACTTATCCCAAGTTATATTTAGCGGCTAGTGTGAATAAATAAAATGATTTATAAAATAGATAATAAGCCTTCACACTAGAGTTACTACACAAGTATACGCATCATTTACAATAATATAGGATTTTCCTTAAAAACCTCAGTATTGATCCCACGGGGAAAGCTGTAACTTCTATATGATAACTAAAGAAAACATATATCTAAATTGTAGATAAATAAGATAGAAGAATAATGTCAAAATATTTGCAATGGTTAAAATGAAATTTAAGCAGAAAGCATGAGAAAAGTTTTAATAGATTAATAAAGTTTAAAGGAGTAATAAAGTTTTTAACAATTTTGAATGTTATGAAGAGATCTATCCCCATGCAAAAAGATATTAATCAATGTAGGATTTCAATGACTAAAAATATAATGATGTGTTGTGATAAATATGAGCATAGACATTCTTTACTCTTCTCGGTGCTAGCAAAGAACATTGGCTAACCTTAAGTTTGTTTCAACTTGTGTAGTAGTACTAAGTAGATTATGCCCTCTTAACCACTGTGCCCTCTCCATAGGACCTACTAGGGACCCTTAGATCCAAACTCATGACTGAATTGATAAGAAAATCTAGCCTGTCACCTTAGAAACATCAATTCTACACACATAAGAATGTATCTCCCTATCTCATTGCACCTCTCTTGGACTTTTGCATTGACTCTATCCAAAGTGAAGTGTGGTACTCACTAGTTGGTGAAATCATAGCCTTCTCGGGTCATTATGTTTTGCAATGGATTTTAACATTACAAATGCCCAATTTGCAAAGTAAATTCAGAATCGGTGAAATTACCATCACAATTTTTAAAATAAAAAGAAATTTTTAAGCTATTTTCATCCCACATGGTTAATTCCCATATGCAAGGAGAAAGAAAGAAAACTACTCAAAATTCATGAAGATAAAACAAAAGCATGTGATTTGTATTGAAATCCAAATGTTAACTATAAAAACTCAAACACAAATACAAGGTACCTTTCTTATGTATTCTCCCTAAGCAATTTCTGAAGTCTCCTTCAAACAATTTATAAACCCTTCTTACAAAAAATAAAGACTGACATACCCTTACACGCTAAATGAACTCTAAAAATCCTCCCAATTCACTAAAAAGTCTCTCTAAAACTCCTCTTTTTTTGTTCAGCAATTGACCCTTTAATAGATCTTTGAAATAACCAAATGTTGCTTCAAGCACCCCTTTAAAATTAGGCCACATTGAATGCACTATAGTGCTAGTCTAGGGTGCTATAGCACTATCCTGGGGCTCCATAGCGCCTTCTTTTCATCGTGTCTGGTGCTATGTTGCCAAAGATATTTTTCTCATTTTGCCCATATCTTCTCTAAATATCCTTTTCTTGTACCTGAAACAAAAAATTTGCAAAATAGCTTTCTCTAAAGTTCAATATAATCAATAATGTGCATTAAATGAGCACTAAATATATATTAAAAACAAGTAACTTTCAGGTGTATTAATTTCCCCAAACTTAAACATTACTGATCCTCAAGTAACTCCTACTATGTAAAAATTTAGAACTTATGGTTGTGAGTTTTACTTAAAGATTTCTATAGTTTTTTGCCCTATAAATTAAATAGTGAAAGTTTAGAAAAATTATCAATATCTCAGGTGAAAACTAAAATGTAAGAATACTTAGTAATCAAGTCTAAGGGTTCTGATTTTCTATTCATTTCAAGAATAAATGCAATTTGTCATACTTAAGATGTTTAAGACAATTATTTGAAAAGAATTTCATGAGAACTCTATTAATAGGGATGTTAATACTTTAAAAATTTGTTCATAATTGTAATTAAGTCCCTTTCCTTAAGATGATTCAAGTGAAACTAATTTTTGATTAGGCATTTCCTCAAGCTTCTACAAACATTTTTTTTCCTTTTTGCTTTTTCATTTTCTTTTGATTTTGCTTTCTTTTTTTAGGATCATTTTCAATCCTTTTCTTTTCCTTAATGTCAGGCTTACTAAATTTGAACAGCCTTTAATGATTTTGAACTTCACCATCCTCTTCTTAAAGTTAAAAACTTCTCATATTTCGTTACTTGATAAATAGGTATTAGCATTAAAAAGACTTTTCATGGAGTCTCAAATCATTCTTTTTAAGTGTAAGTCTGAGATCCTAAATATTTCAAAAATACAATTTCGTTTACTTTGAATAGTATAAGCATAATCTTATACTCTTATATTAAATATCTTAATTTTAGAACCAACTTTTATTGTTAAAAATTTTTACTTAATTATACAATAACATTTATAAAATAAAAAATATAGTTATTTAAAGCTAGCCCCACACACCACGGGTCATATTAAAATAGTTTTAAAAATATAGTTTACTAATGAAAAATAAGGATCAAATTTTTTTTTAAAGTCTTTCTATCACTTTCCCTAAAATTAAATTTTTTATTAATTTAAAACAGTACACTTAATGAAGAAAGAGAGAGAAAATTTTGAAAGTTTAAAACAGGAGAATAGTACATGTACTAGTAGTAAAGACACGTGCTAAGCAGTGGTAAATCTAATCAACATTTATAAATACATAAAAAAAAAGTAAAGGCTACTCTAACACACAAACAATATAAATTGAAACAAAAACAAGTAAGCAATTACACAGTAAATGAAAAAGGTGCAACACAATAGTACAACAATAATCCATCAAACAACCCCAAAGAAAATCTAAATACAAACTCTAAGGTAAAAGAAAAACAGTCTAATCATCATTCTCTTCCTCATCATCACCATCAATATCAAGATCTTCCTCCATCTCATCATCATTCTCATATTGAGAATATTGGGGGAAAAAGGACATTCAATTAGATGATCGCCCTTCAAATATTTCATTAGAGTCTCATTAGAGGTGGCATCATACTCAACTCTCCTCTGCTAATACACATTGTTATGATCCCATTGTGCCTCCAAATTTCTCATCAGATTTTGCAAAGTTAAAATATCACCTTGTTGAATAAATAACTGCTCCAAAATAGTTTCCAGAGTAGGGGTACTATAGGTGGAAGGTCTCGAGGTTGAAGTAGATGGAATGTATGAATCTTTACCTCTAGGTCTTGAACTAGTATGCTTTCCATACCTCTCCAAATTTGTCTTTCCATTAGGCTAATGAGATGGAAAAATCTCCTTCCATGGCTCATTTTTAACTCCAGATTGTATGCACATGGTAGAAATAAGAGAAGGGTAACCCATACCTCTAGTGGTTCCTCCTTTAAAGGAAATGATCATACTCTTATAGATGAGAGACCCAATATCAATAAGTTTTCTCATTTCAATACAATAGTTCGAAGTAGCTCTCCCGGGTGATCCTCGCTAAAATGGTTTTTTGGAAGAAGTTTACCAGAAATAAAGTAATGTCAGGCTCAAGAATAAACAATAAGCTTCGAAAAAGAAAATTTTATCAGGCGTTCATTCTTGATCTTCCAAACACCATGCCCATCAGTCAAAAAACCCATAATCGTATCAAGTTTAGCATCAGATGGGTTAAACTTTGAATAAAAATAGGTAGGAATGCTATGTAGATGATAAGTGTGATTTATGTGAATAGGACTAATGTCCACATATTGTCATTAAAAAAAACTAGATCGTCAGATTTGTCAGGGAGGTTGGCATAGAATTCACGAATCACATAAATAACAGCAATGACAATGAAATAACAAAAGTTTTCCCACTGTTGTGTCACAATCAAATATGCTACAATTTCTTCAGGGTGAAGAAAACTAGGCTCTGCAATCAATTTCTTGGATTGCAGATCTTCATATATGTCTTGGGCTTTAGAACTTGTAAATTTATCAAAATAAAAAATTGTTTTTCCTCTACCCCTCTTCATCTTAGGAGCTATGACAATAAAATGAAATAATTCATAAATTAACATCAAAGGATTTAAAAAACTCATTCCAAGAAAAATAAGCCATCAACCATGGATTTCTCACTAAATATTTCAAATTTTCAAATTTTCGGCCTAACCATAATGTAGAAGAAAACCATGGTAAAATTAAATTATTTCAAAGCCAAAATGTTGATCTTAGCCAAAGAAAAAGAAATCTAAAGTTTGAAGTGCTAACTCTAAGCCAATCACACAATAATTCAAGCCCTAAGGGAGTAAGTTGCGAAATAGAGGAGGAAAGAGATGAACCAGGGAAAAAATGGAGTGAACCAGTGGTCCATATGATAAAACTACTCTCAATTTGGTTCAGCTTTATAGCACCAAGTTGTGGTACTATAGTGTAATTCATACTCAACCAGATTTTGGAAATTTTTGTATTTTTTGAATGAGAACAGAAAATATAGGATTTTTAAGTTCTAAAGATTCAGTTTCAACAGCCATTTCAAAATTGTTGGGTTTGTCGTCATTCCAACATTTATGCACACAACTTATAATCCAATTCTTCAAACACATTAAACCAATTTTCAACAACACAAACTCAACTTGTTTTATTATAATAAGTATAAGTTCATTACATAAAGACACAACATAGACTCAATTTAATATTAAATACAAAAATAGAATGTAAGTCCTAAAGTGCTAGAGTCATAATAAGCACAAAGTAGGCACACCACACAAACACTCAATACTAAAGATATTTCATAGAGTTGTTGACCTCACCATTATAAGAGCATGCCCCAAATTGACATTTATGAACAAAACATGTCTCGAGTTGTCAACATTAGCTCAGAATCTCCATACACCCTTTTAAAATCCAATGATCGTCAAGATCATTAAATATATCTTGCAAAGGAATCTAACAATATTGACTTCTTGAACCCATCTCGGGTCGCTTGACCCTAAAAATTAGACTAACCCTCCAAGGTGCCATTTTTGGACCCTATGGTCACTACATTGACCATTCGGTTAAATCTAGGGTCTAATTGATCAAAATTGGTCAATTGGTAAAATCTAGGATCTCTATGATCAAACTTGGTCAATTAGTCAACCCTAGGACATAATTGGTCAAACTTGGTCAATTTGTCAACCCTAGGACCTAATTGGTCAAACTAAGTCAATTGGTCAAGCCTAGGATCAAGTTGGTTAAATTTGGTGAAAATGATAAATCTTGGACCCTATGGTCACCACATTGACCATTTGGTCAACCTTTGACCCCATGGTCACCACATTGACCATTTGATCAATCTTAAACCTATGGTCACCACATTAACCTTTTAGTCAACCTTAGACCCTATGGTCACCACAATAAACATTTGGTCAACCTTTAACGATATGATTACCAATTTGACCTTATAATTGACCTAATTAACATATGGTCAATTCAATAACATATGGCCATCCCAACCATCATCTTGGTCAACCCTGGTCAATTGGTCTACCTTGAGACCCCAACTCTGGTCAATTGATCAGCCTTTTGACCATTTTGGTTAACCTTGGTCAATTGTTCAACATTTGAACCATTTTGGTCAACCTTGGTCTAATAGTCAATATTGGCCATATGATCAAGCCCATTAACCCTATGATTAACTTATCTACCATATTATTAAGACACCAACACATGGTCAATCTCATCACTTTTATCAACCTATAACCCTATAGCTAATACATTGAACATAAGATCAACCTGTTGATGGGGAAATATATTGTTCATGCCTTGGAAGTAATTTTACTTTGATATACATAAAAATTTAATTTTAGAAAAATAGTGTTTTAACTTTAAAAAAGTAATATTTTAATTTTAAAAATATGAGATTGAACGGATCCCATATAGAAAATAGTTTAAATAAACAAGCACAACACTACAAGGGGCATACCTACCCCAAGGAATAGACACATCACTTACTAGGGAAGCTTGATTAAGTAAACTAAAGAATTTATGACATCTGTTTGGTTTATGAACCATTTTTATATAAGCTGATAAGTTCCCCTACCTAATATGGAAGACTAGGTGGGGTTTATTTTAAGCTGGGTTCTTAAAGTTTCCTATAAGGGAAAACCCCTATAGTTAATTACATCTTAAATAACTGAATTCACTTAAGAAAACTCTCCACTTAGATCATAAAATTATGCCTTCAAGGATTTCAAAAGATAGGACTTTTCAAAGATCGGACCGAGAAATATCAAATGGGAGAGGCTCAAATTTGTAAAATTTTATTTTGGAATCTAAAGGAAGAAAAACTAGAGGCTGCCACAGATTCTGAGGAGAACCTCAATGACTTCCCAAGTTATCCTATAGTTTGGCTTCAATTTCGGTGAGATGATACTATTTAATGTTTCAACTTACTAATTATTATTTTTTAGGACTTACATTTGCATGACCCAATCATACAAATAGCTTGGAAGATAGGATGGTTTTTATCACAACAAATGACAACCTTGGAACCTAAGGCGAGTTAGAACTTAAATTGCACAACACAATTATGCCAAAGCCTAAAGATAAAGTTGAGGAATTATGTTTCACTAAGCAGACAACCTCAAAGTGCTATGGCTTGTTGTTTAATTCTAAGGAAGATATTGTTATTGTAGATCCACTTGCTCTCTCAAAATTTTTCATATGTACATCTTTGTCAAGCTGCCCGTGGTGCTAGCTCCAAGTTCCTCATCGATGTAGCAGTCCTAAAGTCTAAAGGTTTAAAAGTTTACGTGACATGTTTCAGTTCAAAAATGAGAGGGGTGTAAAGTTGATTAGAGTGACACCGGTTAGGATCTCATGGTTCCCTCGTTCCGGTACCACTATTTTCTTTTGAATTTACTTAGATTAAACAAGTTATTAAACTCATTTAAATCAAGGAGATCTCATTAGCAACCGTGGGTGACCTCATCCGAGGGACTCCCGTAAATTCAAAAGAACATGTTATGAAATTGTTGTTTTTGTTTTGGTTTTAAAAATCTTATTTAATTTTGAAAATTTTGATCAATTTTGGAAGGGTTATTTTTTTTTATCATCCAGGCATGCATGGTATGTAGAAGAAATAGGAATTTTGATTAAATGAAATGATAGAAAATAAATAAAATTGTAAAACTGTACCTGCCATCTTCACGGTGCTCTCGCATAAATATTAGAACTTGCAACATATATAATTTTTGCAAAAAATTCAAATAAATTGCAAGAAAAAGACCAAATGAAGGTGTAGCAACCAAACCCCAGGTCATAACTTGGTGAGTCCCCTAGAAGTTTTAATGGATGGTTTTCTAGAACAAAGTATAATATGTTCATTTGTACTTTAAAAATATCTAAAAGATCATAAGGGTGTTCGGAGCATGACCCCGAATGACCTTTAGAACCCTTGAAATGTTTCGAGTTCATTTAAACTTATTATATTGTTTGAGCAATCATCCAAATTTAACTCTAGGGTTTGACTGATTAGGCTACCCTATGTTCAGTGAACCTAATGTTTCAATTGTCTCATGAGAGGGGCATTTAATTAGTCATTTAATGTTTCATTGAAAAGTTATATAATTGGGTTCCCTTGAGGGAAAGATTAAGTGATTAAGGATTTTATGCCTACAATTAAAGTTGGGCTTGTAGTGTTTGCAAGATGGTCACAATTAGTTATGTTTCTTTCCTAAACCTCATTAAGCAAATCTAAATTAAGCCTAGTTCACTATTAAGCCCTTAATAGTTATATGTAGAAAAATTCAAGTCTTCTAGAGAGGCTAAATTATATGGTGTATTTAATCCTTATCAACGATCATAACACTCAAACATTAACTAGGGGTTTTAAATTAGTGAATTATCATTTTCCAAAGTCAAACCTTCGCACCTAACGATCCTTTTAATTCAATTGACCTCTGAATTATAATAACTGAGGGAAATTACAGTTATACCCTTATTGTAGAAAAGCGAGGCATTTGTTTCTACCATTTCATCTCTTGTGTTGCAAGCACACAAAAGAGTTCATTATGATCAAAATTACCCATTTGCCCTTTACTTTAATCAATCCTAAAATTTAATTAAGGCATAAAAATTCAAAATTGTCATTTTGCCCTTAGGGTTTCCCACTTCATAACTTATTAAATAGAACTCAAATGACTTTGAATTTCTTATGGTGTTGCATTTATGGGTCAAATAAAATATCAGAAGAGAAAATGTAATTTTTCTGATTTTTATTTAATTTATAATAATTATTTTATTCAAAAATAGGGATTTTTAAAAGTTAATTCAGTTAATCAATCAAGACAAACCATTTGTCCTTAGGAAAATTATTAGAGATTTATCTAGGCTAGAGGACCACTTGGACCAATTTTCATAATTTTTCAAGTTAATTTTAACTATTATATTTATTTAATAATTTTGAGTATTAATTAAATATAAAATATTACTTTTGTTGAAAATTAAATTTTATATTTTTATTAAATCTCTCTGAGTCTAGGGAAGCCAAAGAAACAAATTCCATATTTTATTATTTATATTTTATATATTGTAATTATTTTGGTGCAAAAGTATGAAAAATTCATTTTTAGGCCTTTAGAAACTTATAAATTTCTTTGAAAATTAGGAAAAATATTTTAATTGTTCCAAGTGACCAAGGAACTAATTGTGATATTTTGGATCACTATTGAATTTTAGTGATTTTTATTATTTTTTAATTATTTCTATACTTTAAAATTTACAATATATCTTAAAAATCAAATGTTTATTTTAATTTTAATTTTAATTTACTTTTGCTTAGATGCCTCTGATCATAAGGAGCACAGAGAACTACTTTTTATAATTTTTCTACCTTTAATTTACTTAATATATTTAGTTTTAATGCAAATATCAAATTTATCTTAGAAAATAAAGTTTAATGGGTAAATAAGTTTAAAATGATTTCAAATTCTTACAAAGAGTTAACATGACTATCTTTTACAGCGTGGGATGGTTTTTGTGACTTTTATAATTTTCTTATAATTTTTTATATTTTCCTTTCATTTTTAGAATTTAATTACATAAAATAATATGTTTGAATATTTAAATCCAATTTAAATTTTTTTCTAGGATCTTCTGGTCATAGTGAACCTAGCAAAAGAAGTTTCATATTTTTTTTTATTTATATTTTAATTTCTATATTTTTTTAATTAAACAGAAGTGATTTATTTTGAAAATTAGTGCTTTAATATTTAGAGGTGTTCTCTGACTTTGGAAAATTTATAGAACACACCGAAGGATATGAAATTTAGTCCCCCAAAAAGTCATGCCATGGTGATTAAGATTTAATGACTTATGATTTAATTAATTTTTTTAGTATTTAATTAATTAAAAATAAAACATAAGTCAAATAATTTTAATTTTAATTTTACATTGCTCACTTCTATTCTCTGAGTAAGAGTATTTTTTTTTTTGTTTTTATGATTTTTCTACACAAAGTTATGCATTTTTGAAGTTTTGTGAATTAAATAAATCATAAAAACCCTATTTTTTTACTTATCCGACTCAGCTGCGGCGTCATCCTCAGTCGCTTCAAACTCCACGTGGTGCTATCTAATTTGGCGTTGCCATCTAACTTAGCTACCCCTCGTCTGCGCTTTATCACTCCATCCTTTCGTTCGGCATGATCTGGACCGTCCAACCGATACATGCGCAATCCAACGGGTGTGGGTCATCGTCCCCAGTAGCCAGAACCCATGAACCGTTCAACATTAAATCCTAAGATCTCTGCCTAAACTTAATCAAATCACTTTAGGTTTGTTCCTACACCTTCATCTACTCAAGACGAACCTATCTATATGGTTACATGCACATGAAAACAAGTGTATTGCCATGAAAGCCAAAAATAAGCTCGATTTGGGGGCAGAATTCAATAACTTTTCTTGAGCGGTGTGGCCTCAATCAGGTGCTTGCATAAGCTTCAAAGGACTCTAAAAAACCTCTTGGAAGTATTGTTGGGCTCTGGTGAATCGTCCAAGTATGAATTTGATCGGACCGATTTGGGGGCCTTAGACTTGAGCTATGTTAGGGGGAATCCTCTTCATTTGATCAAGGGATGTTGAGGAGCAAATCAATTTAGATTTTGGTGGACTGTGGTGGAGTGGTGAAAGGTGTCTTGAATTTTGCTTAGAATTGAGTGGGGAAATTTGCCTAAGGATTTTGGTGGACTGTGGTGGGTGGCTTGAAGCAGTGGGCTTACACTCAGGGAATCTTGTAGAAGCTCTAGAGGCAATTTGGCAAAGTCTGTCCATGGTTTTTGTGCATCATCCCTCCTTGGCTATGGAGTGGTCCTTTTTATAGCCCTAGCCATGGCTACCAACAGGTCATGCCATTGTGGCAAGGGGGCAGCTTAGGTGGAGGGAATAAGTGTCCAAGTGGGCAATAGAGCTTAGCCAACTCAGGGAGGTTTAATTTTGAGTTTTAAGCTTTACCGACCTCTCGGGCATCGAGTTTTCCAGTGGCTGTGGTGGCTGGTCAGCCAGGGTTAGGTCACCCTCAGGTTGAGGTGAGCTAGGGAGGTTGAGTGGTGGAGTCAATTTGGGTCTTTGGGGGGGGGGGGGGGGGGGGGGGGGGAAGTCAGTGGTTATGGTGAGTCCCACGACCCCAAGGCAGGTTTTGTTGAATTTGAATGACTAGTTCAAGCATGGGGGAGTTGTTCAAATGTTGCATGAGAAGGGAAAGTCCAAGTGAAGAGGGAAGAGGGAGTGGCCACCTCCACTTGCCAAATCTGGTAAGTTTGACCTCATGATGCTCATGGAAGGCTCCATGAGACATTTAATGCCATGTATGATGCCATTGAGATGTTTCATGCAAAAGGAATTTAGTATTTTTATGAGTTTTAAATGAAAAGGTTAACATGTCTTATTTTTGCAAGATTTCAAGTGCATGCATGATGTGTTTCATATGATGCTATGACAGGGTAATTTAAATTTCAAGAGATGATGGTGAAAGAATTTTTTTTGTCATGTGAGCTCAATTTTAGGCTTTTCAATTTTATGGAACGGGCTTTTAGAAATGCACATGGACATGGGCTTTTATCATGCATGATGAGTTTTAGTTTTAAAATTTCATGGGCTAATCAAATTGAATTGGAATTCGTTGAAATTGAATTCATAAATGCTATAGTTTGATGTAAATTTGAAATTGATGAATTGAATAGGTCATGAAGTTCAATTTGAGAGATTTTGGATTTTGGATAAATTTGAGGAAATTCACTTGGAATTAGATTTGGAGTTTAGAATTGGGTTTAATTGGGCTAGAATTTGGTTTCAATTGGATTAGGTAATGATGAATTTGAGTTTAGAATCAAAATTGGGGAGACTTGAGATCAATTGGGGTGACTTAGGGATTCCTTTTAAGGTGGGCTTAGACCTATCTCAAAGATTTTGTATAGAGAATGAGATGTCGTATTCCTTTTAAGGTGGCCTTAGACCGATCTCAAAAAATGTGAATAGGATGTCGTGCTCCATTTAAGATGGCCTTAAACCTTTCTTGAAGATATCGTGTAGAGAATCCGATGCCATATGCCATTTAACGTGGCCTTAGATCAATCTCAAAAGATGAGAATAGGATGTCGTGCTCCATTTAAGGTGGTCTTAGGCCTATCTTGAAGATTTATCACATCATGAAGGAAAGCTCATGGACTCACATCCAAACTAAGAGGTGACAATCTACATTGGAAAGGAGGGCTCAAGGACTCACTTTTCATCCAAGTGGTAGCGGAAGGGAATCAAAAGTTAAGTAATGTCCCCAAGAACATTAAGAGAAGTGTGTAGAGAATTTATGGTGCTAAATTTATGAATATGTGAAATGTGAAGATTAAAAGTGGTGAGGAAAAATTTGTGGGATTTTTGTGAGGAGTGTGAAACTCCGTGGGAATAGTGAAGAGATTCATGCAGACAATGGAATTCGTAATACGAAAGTGTAAAGTGTGGAACCTCAAATTCGAGACAAACTGGTTTATTATTTTTATCATCTTTTTTCTTATTGTCTTTATCATATTTTTATTTTCAGGCTAACATTTTAAATTTAGTTTTCATTGATTAAACATTCAATTTGAATTTTATTTTTATTATTAGACTTTCTTTGTATCGTTCTTTATTCATTATAGCTTGGGACTAACGTATGATTCTACGGTTTTTCATCAATCACACAAAAAGGTAATTCAAAAAATATGCTAAAAACTTGAAAGAAACTTCATTAATTCTGCTTCAAATATGTAGTACAACTGATCATGCTGGAACTATTAAAAGGCAGCATGTTGAGCACTTCTAAAACGAAATATATCATATCTGCTACTCTGATGTAGTACAAAAAGTGAAAACTTTGTATCTTCTTTGTCTTTTGATCCATCCAATCAGGTAAGCTTGTGATCAAGCTAACATTCTAAGCCACAGTTTGGGACAAGAGTTACTCTTCTGTGCACCTAGTTGTACAATTATCTCATAGCTCATACGAACACAGCTCCTCCTATTATGGATCTGACTGGATTTCGTATGGCACCTTGATGTCATCTATTCTTATTATTGTAACAGAGACTCTGCGTCGTGGTACTCTGGGAATTCAATGATTTGCTAAATCTGCTCCGTTTCTTTTTAAAATTAAAACTGAACCCACCGACGGCAGAATCTCGATGGATCCTCTGAACTCTACGGGTCCAAAAATGTCTATCTCCTTTCTGAATAGAATGTTGCTCTTGCTCATTAAGGATACTGTACAAAAGATCTAAGAAAGTTGTGGTGATCGATGATGTGGAGGAATGCAGTCTCCTTCCTCGTAGATAATGATGATACGATTGTCCAAAATCATTCTTTATATTGCAGATGGTAGGGGATCCACCTCATTATATCTGAAAATCCCTAGGTGGTTCCCATGCTTGTTCTTAACAAAATTGTAGCAACATCCAAACTAGATAGTATATCTGCCTTTCCCCTTCATCCACTTCTGTGGTTTAGCATATGTCTTCCTTTTTAGCAATCGGACTCGGCCTCTGTCTCTGAGTTCAAAAACACAGTCCAAAATCCTTCTTTCATCACTTTTTAAGAATACATCTTTGTGCAACTCTATTTCTTCCAAGATATTGATGCAATTCTCCTGGATTTCTTAATAGTATTTAAACTATTGGGGGGGGTCTAAGGTAGAATTCCATAGAAGAATTGAGGTTTGGGTTAAGTAACCTAAGCTTTGGTTAACCGCTTGGTCACTTGTTTAAATTAGACCTCAAAGTGGTTATGGTGAGTCCCACAACCCCAAGGCAGGTTTTGGTGAATTTTAATGGCTAGTTCAAGCATGGGGGAGTTGTTCAAATGTTGCATGAGAAGGGAAAGTCCAAGTGAAGAGGGAAGAGGGAGTGGCCACCTCCACTTGCCAAATTTGGTAAGTTTGACCTCATGATGCTCATGGAAGGCTCCATGAGGCGTTTAATGTCATGTATGATGCCATTGAGATGTTTCAAGCAAAAGGAATTTAGGATTTTTATGAGTTTTAAATGAAAAGGTTAACATGTCTTATTTTTGCAAGATTTCAAGTGCATGCATGATGTGTTTCATATTATGCTATGACAGGGTAATTTAAATTTCAAGAGATGATGGTGAAAGAATTTTTTTTGTCATGTGAGCTCAAGTTTAGGCTTTTCAATTTTATGGAACGGGCTTTTAGAAATGCACGTGGGCATGGGCTTTTATCATGCATGATGGGTTTTAGTTTTAAAATTAGTCATGGGCAAATCAAATTAAATTAGAATTGGTTGAAATTGAATTTAGACAAGCTATAGTTTGATGTAAATTTGAAATTGATGAATTGAATAGGTCATGAAGTTCAATTTGAGGGATTTTGGATTTTGGATCAATTTGAGGCAATTCGCTTGGAATTAGATTTGGAGTTTAGAATTGGGTTTAATTGGGCTAGAATTTGGTTTCAATTGGATTAGGTAATGATGAATTTGAGTTTAGAATCAAAATTGGGGAGACTTGAGATCAATTGGGGGCAAATTGGGGTGACTTAGGGACTTTAGGCACTTAGAAGCTATTTGGGGATTTTGTTAAAGTCGGTCAATTTGGTTATATTAGACCCAATGAATCATGAAGAATTGGATTTAGAGGTGTTTGAAATGTTTTTGAGGATTTGAGAATCTTCAAGCTATCAGGGGTATTTTGGTAATTTTGATAAATTTGGGGGTATTTTGGTAAATATGCAAATTTTAGGATGTTTTGAGTAATTTGAATGGTATGAAATGGTTTTAGAAGATTTTTGAACAAAATTGAGGGATTTTGGTCAACGTTGAATTTTTTAGGGTGCTAGGGGAATTTGGTAATTTTGATAAAGTTTAGGGCTAAAAGGCAAGAATTGGGTTTTGGGTGAGGTTGAGGTTTATTGCAAATGTTGATCATGGAATTACCATCATAGTGCCATGAGGCCAAAGAAACCCCACTTTGGATTCTCCATGTGCTGGTCTTATCAACCCTAGCCATTGACTAAGGGTTTGGGGACCACCCACACGGGTCTCCAAAGAGGTAAGAAAACCAAGCTAGACATGTGTAGGGTAGGGTTCAAGGTTGCAAGTGAAAGTGTGAAGTGCAAGTATGTGAGTACTAGACCATACCACATCACCCAAGATCAACCCTAAGGCCAAACAGTCATATGGGAAAAGCCCTCTTGAGCTCCCTCATATTGGCTACTTACTAAGTGTTAGACGTTAGAAACAACATGTGGAACTTCAAGATGAGCAAAGAAAAGTTTAACATTTTTATTAGCCAGGGTTACATCATTATTCCTCTAGGAATTGTCATCAGAAAATTCTTATGGCTAGACTCTAGGCTCCTAAGAAAGAAAGATTAAACCTCAACTAAAAGTGAGGTCAACAAATGGACCCCCAATAAGTGTGGTGTGTCGGACGAGCACATTGCACATATTAGCATTGACTTATGAGATCAACTAACCAACACAACTGCCTAAGTTGACAGGCTTAGAGCAAAAAAGAGAGAAAATGTGAAGAAGGTTTCCTCTAGGGAGTATACAGGGACTCTTGCGGGAGATCGAAAGGTGCTCCTTTAGAATGTCAATATCAAGAGAGAATTTGAAATTCACAAGGTAATTTGTGCTGGCTAACCCAAGTGAAGGGCTCCACAATAGATTTACGGAGATAGCCATCAGGGAAACTAACGGTCGTAGAGAATATTTGATTCAATTTTTATGTTTTAATTATAATTTTGATTTTGATCTTAATTTTGATTTTAGATTTGATTTAGTGAAAAATAATTTCAGAAGGCAAAAACATGCGAAGAGATTGAATTGCGATGGAATGCACAGGAACTCAGATCCAACCGAAAAGAAATCGAAAGTCCAGAGACATGAGAATAGGATTCATTATTCCATCTAAGGTGGTCATAGTCCCATTCCCATCTCAGAAATTCATCTCAGAAATTCATGTAGAGAATCAGATGTTGTACTCCATTTAAGGTGGCCTTAAACCAATCTTGAAAGATGAGAATAGGATGTCGTGCTCTATTTAAGGTAGCCTTAGACCTATCTCAAAGATTTTATGTAGAAAATTTGATGTCGTATTCCATTTAAGGTGGCCTTAGACCGATCTTGAAAAATAAGAATAGGATGTCGTGCTTTATTTAAGGTGGCCTTAGACTTTTCTTGGAGATATCATGTAGAGAATCAGATGCCTTATTAAATTTAAGGTGACCTTAGACTGACCTTGGAAGATGAGAATATGATGTTGTGCTCCATTTAAGGTAGCCTTAGACCTATCTTAAAGATATCATTTAGAGAATCGGATGTTGTATTCCTTTTAAGGTGGCCTTAGACCAATCTTAAAAGATGAGAATAGGATGTTGAGCTCCATTTAAGATGGCCTTAGACCTAACTTGAAGATATGTGTAGAGAGTAAGATGTTGTACTCCATTTAAGGTGGCCTTAGTTTGATCTTAGAAGATGAGAATAGGATGTCGTACTCCATTTAAGGTGAAATTTGATTTAAGGTGGCCTTAGTTTGATCTTAGAAGATGAGAATAGGATGTCGTACTCCATTTAAGGTGAAATTTGACCTATCTCAAAGATATCGCGTAGAGAATCAGGTGTTGTATTCCATTTAAGGTGGCCTCAGACTGATCTCACAAGATAAGAAAAGGATGTCGTGCTCTACTAAAGGTGGCCTTTGTCCTATCTTGAAGATATCATGTAGAGAATCGGATGTCATATTCCATTTAAGGTGGCCTTAAACGTATCTTGAAGATATCATGTGGAGAATCGGATGTCGTACTCCATATAAGGTGGCCTTAGACTGTTCTAGGAAGATGAGAATAAAATGTTGTGCACCATTTAAGGTGGCCTTAGACCAATCTCGAAGATATGGTGTAGAGAATTGGATGTCTTAATCCATTTTAGGTGGCCTTAGATTGATCTCGGATGATGAGAATAGGATGTCGTGCTCCATTTATGGTGGGCTTAGACCTATCTCAAAGATTTCATGTAGAGAATCAGATGACGTACACCATTTAAGGTGGCCTTAGACCGATGTTGAAAGATGAGAATAGGATGTCGTACTCCATTTACGGTGAAATTTGACCTATCTCAAAGATATCGCGTAGAGAATCAGGTGTTGTATTCCATTTAAGGTGGCCTCAGACTGATCTCACAAGATAAGAATAGGATGTCGTGCTCCATTTAAGATGGCCTTAAACCTTTCTTGAAGATATCGTGTAGAGAATCCGATGCCATATGCCATTTAACGTGGCCTTAGATCAATCTCAAAAGATGAGAATAGGATGTCGTGCTCCATTTAAGGTGGTCTTAGGCCTATCTTGAAGATTTATCACATCAGGAAGGAAAGCTCATGGACTCACATCCAAACTAAGAGGTGACAAGCTACATTGGAAAGGAGGGCTCAAGGAATCACTTTTGATCCAAGTGGTAGCGGAAGGGAATCAGAATTTAAGTAATGTCCCAAAGAACATTATGAGAAGTGTGTAGAGAATTTGTGGTGCTAAATTTATGAATATGTGAAATGTGAAGATTAAAAGTGGTGAGGAAAAATTTGTGGGATTTTTGTGAGGAGTGTGAAACTCCGTGGGAATAGTGAAGAGATTCGTGCAGACAATGGAATTCATAATACGAAAGTGTAAAGTGTGGAACCTCAAATTTGAGACAAACTGGTTTATTATTTTTGTCATCTTTTTTCTTATTGTCTTTATCATATTTTTATTTTCAGGCTAACATTTTAAATTTAATTTTCATTGATTAAACATTCAATTTGATTTTTTATTTTTATTATTAGACTTTCTTTGTATCGTTCTTTATTCATTATAGCTTGGGACTAACGTATGATTCTACGGTTTTTCATCAATCACACAAAAAGGTAATTCAAAAAAAATGCTAAAAACTTGAAAGAAACTTCATTAATTCTGCTTCAAATATGTAGTACAACTGATCATGCTGGAACTATTAAAAGGCAACATGTTGAGCACTTCTAAAACATCATATATCATATCTGCTACTCTGATGTAGTACAAAAACTGAAAACTTTGTATCTTCTTCGTGTGTTGATTCGTCCAATCAGGTAAGCTTGTGATTAAGCTAACATTCTAAGCCACAGTTTTGGACAAGAGTTACTTTTGTGTGCCCTTAGCTGTTCATTTATCTCATAGCTCATACGAGCACAACTCCTCCAATTCTGGATCTGGCTGGAATTCGTATGGCACCGTGATGTCATCTATTCTTCTTATTGTAACAGAGACCCTGCATCGTAGTACTCTGGGAATTCAATGATTTGCTAAATCTTCTCCGTTTCTTTTTAAAATTAAAACTAAACCCACCGATGGCAGAATCTCGATGGATCCTCTGAACTCTACGGGTCCAAAATTGTCTATCTCTTTTGTGAATAAAATGTTGCTCTTGCTCATGAAGGATACTGTACAAAAGATCTGACAAAGTTGTGGTGATCGATGATGTGGAGGAATGCAGTCTCCTTCCTCGTAGATAATGATGATACAATTGTTCAAAATCATTCTTTATATTGTAGGTGGTAGGTGATCCACCTCATTATATCTAAAAATCCCTAGGTGGTTCCCTTGCTTGTACTTAACAAAATTATAGCAACATCCAAATTGGATAGTAATTCTGCATTTCCCCCTCATCCACTTCTGTGGTTTAGCTTATGTCTTCCTTTTTACCAATCGGACTCGGCCTCTGTCTCTGAATTCAAAAGCACAGTCTAAAATCCTTCTTTCATCACTTTTTAAGAATGCATCTGTGTGCAACTCTAGTCCTTCCAAGATATTGATGCAGTTCTCCTAGATTTCTTCATAGTATTTAAACTCTTGCTTTCAGACCTAACTTACCTTCTCAAGCTCAGCTTTGGGTATCATCTGCAACTACTGGGGCTGCACCTCTGAATGAATCTCTGAAGGAATCCAAGAAGGTCCCGACTTTGCAAATTTTGGAATGTATGGTTTAACATCTGGGTACTCAGAACACCTGAATCTCATGCTTGCAGCTGTATACTCCTCAAACATTCTGTAACACTCCAGATGGATACCATTACATTCTGGGCATTTTGGAAATGATCCTGTAGACCATGATGGGTGGGGTATTTTGATGTTACACATCGGACATCCCAAATAAAGTTCCTCGAGGACCTCCGATGATTTGTATCCTGTGACAAAAGCTAACTCCTCCTTTGTGACCAGAGGGCTAGCAGAAATCTCCTTCAGATTTGGGTCATAGACTTCCTCTATGTGAATCAAACTTAAATCTATAGTGGCTTCCTTGGCACTTCGCTTCTCCAAGCAAAGCAAAGCTCCGTGTTTCTGTTGGTTGGCATTTATGCTATGCTTCCACCTTAAAAGTGCATCTGGTACCCTTTCTTCATTGACACCAACCGAGTCCCCCATCGGCACGGTGATCATTGAAAGTAATTGGCTATTTCCCTCCATCAGGTAATGTATTCCCACAACTTCCCTCCTCTTCAGTGAGGAGTCTTCTCTTGCACTGATTCTAAGTATTGAAGGTAGTCCTTCTGCTTCACGATGACTTACAACCTCCATCAGAGGGCCTTCATAGTCTACGTTGACTTGACCATAGTCCAAGTCAAAACTCACAACACCACCCTGGACTGCCTTTTCTTCATTCTATGTGAGATTTAAGCCATCTTTAAAAGCAATGATCAGCCTTTGACAATTCATTTTCCTGCAAAAGATTGGAAAATTTCAACGGCCTGAAATTCTAAATTGAACAAAAATAATAGTAGATTATAATTAAGCAAATTTTAAATTTTGCAAGTCCAAGCATTTTATTTAACTTAATTTAGTGAAATTTCAAATTTTAAATAAGAAGATTTAGATGTGAAAAATTCAAATTTTTATTTTATTAAGATTAAATTTGTTACAAAATTCTTGACCCAGTCACAGACACTGGCCAAATAAACATCCTCAGAATGAGTGACATTTTCAAAAATCCATCCTAGAGAACATCAAGTTGTATAGTATTTCTTCAAATATTGCCCATTGACTGGTAGCATGGGCCTTTTGCTCTAAAAATCCACCAACTAGTAGGATTCTCTTGAGAAGATTTTCTCCACGACAAATGGTAGTTCCCAGGTTGACTCAAATTTTCAACCTAACCTACGGTGTGCAAGGATATGTCTCCTAAGGACAAGTACGAGTTTATCGACATTAATGTCTTTGGGCAAACAAATTTATCGTGGTCCCAGACCATCTTTGATTGACAGAGCTCTAAATTTGTTGTACTTATGACCTTCTTCCTTCAAGGCTTTCCAATTCTGTAAGCCTAAGTTTGGCATTGTCTTCTATTGTAATCTGATTGGTAATGGTGACTCTGAGAGATGGTAATTAAACTTTCAATGGGAGTATGGCTTCAGACCTATATACAAGCGTATACGGTGTACATTGAGTAGGAATTCTGAATGTCATCTGGTAGGCCCACAAAGCCTCTACCAACTTCTCATGCCATCTCTTCTTATATTCGTTCAATGGTTTCTTTAAATTTTTTACGAGCATCTTATTGAAGCCTTTGGCTAATTCGTTCACTTTGGGGTGATAAATCATAGAGTATCTCTAATATATCTCATGTCACTTGATGAAATTGTTTATCTTGGTGCTCTTGAAGGCCGACCCATTATCAAAAAATACCCTGTGTGGAACCAAAACGCTAAACAATCTGCTCTTTAAAAACTAGAGAACTTGATGTGTTGTAACCTCTTGTAACGACTTTACGTCTGCCCACTTGGAAAATTAATCAGTAGCTGTGATAATAAATCTGTGTCCTTTTGAAGATGGAGGGTCTATCGAACCCACTATATCCAAGTCACAACACTCAAATGGCCAGGAGATAACTGTTGGGTGTAGCACATTTGGAGGTTGGTGCAAGACCACTTCATGTAATTGACACAGATGACACTTTCTGGCTATATCTATGCAATCTATTTTAATTGCTATCCAATAGCATACGAGTCTTTTAATCTTTATCTTCATCTTTGTCCCTGACTGGTGAGCACCACGCAATTCTGTTTGTACTTCTTTGAAAATATTACGTGCTTCTGCTCTGCTTAAATATCACAACCACATCTGATTGAATGACCTTCTGTAGAGAACATCACTTACCAAAGCATATGACATAGCTCTTCTTGTGATATAATATGCTTCTGACATGTCATTTGGCAGTCATTCCATTTGTAAGTATTCTATTAATGGCCTGTACCAATCTTCAGTAACGTCAGCAACTGCACCTACTACCTCTTCTACCTCTTTGCCAAGCTTATGTAAATTATTGAGGTCGACCTGCAATAGGACCAGACATCTCTGTATCGTGATGTCGATCGAATCCTCCAGCGGACGCGCCAATTCTTTAGCAAGCTTGGCTAAAACTCCACATGGATGCTATCTCCCAGAAGAATCCAGTACAATGTCACATTGGGTATCTGTTCCAACAACTTCATTGTATGGTATTCTGTTAATCTTGGCTTCAAGATCTTGTACTATCCAACGACTTGTTAAATGACGAGTTGTGATCGCCATAGATGGCAATGTCTATTATGTCCATTGATATTATCAATTCCAATTTGGTGATTAATGCTTTGAATTTCGGTTCATTATTCGTGCATGGCTCTGTCAAGTGGTATGAGAATCTCAGCAAGCCCTGATCTAGTGTAATAAAGATCAGACCAATCCCTGCTTCACTTGGTATAATTGTTCCTGATCCTTTATCACTTCTGGTCAACAAAGCTACATTGAAGTACATTTACCAATGTTAAGTATTGTGCGGCTCTACATGCAGTATCTGCTTGTCTGGTAAGTCATCGTCAAGAGGGGACCCAGCTCGAAGTGGGTGTGCTGCGAGAAAATCTGCTAAAATATGTCCTTTGATAGTGCAAAGGGGCACAAAATTTATATCAAATTGCAATAAAATCATCGACCATCTTCCTAAACATCCGAAAACTTTTGGTCAGGTCATCAAGTATTATAATGGATTAACTTTTGAAATAAGGGTGAACTTATGAGAAAGTATGTAATGCCTAAGCCTTTGAGTGACAAAGATTAAAGTTTAGGCATTGCTTCTCAATAGGTTGATACTTTACCTTCGTTGTTACTAGACGTTGACTCAAGTAGTAGAGTGCATTATCCTTGCCCTCATCATTGACTTGAGCTAGTAGGGCTTTGAGAGAGTTGTCTGAGGCCATGGTATAAAGTATCAAAGTTTTCCCAGGGATAGAGGTTGTCAAAACAGGTGTCGTTAAATAATGATTAACATCCTCAAAGACTCGCTGACATTTCTCTTCCCATACTAATTTGGCATCCTTTTTAATTAATGCTGAGAAGGGCTAATACCTTCATGACAAATGAGAAATAAAGCGTCTCAGGTATGTCAATTTACCTTGAAAGGATCATAGTAGTTGTTTCAAGGTTTTGGTTTTGGGAGGAGGCATTTCCAGGATAGCTTTAATCTTATCCAGGTCGATCTCGATTCCCTGATGATGGACAAGAAATCCTAGAAATTTTCTGGAGGTAACGCTAAATGCGCACTTTAATGGTTTTATCTTTAGATTATATTTTTGTAATAGTTTGAACAAGATCCTTAAATCATACAGGTGGTCTAATCACTGCTTACTTTTAATGACCAAGTCATCCACATAGCACTCCACTTGGTTGTGGATGAGGTTATCAAAGATCTTCATCATAGCTTATTGATATGTTGCTCTGGCATTCTTCAAACCAAACGACATCAATGTGTGACAGAAGATCCTAATTTACATTCCGGAAGTTGTAAGCGCTGCATCTTTTGGAGCCATTTTGATCTGAATGTAACCTGATGATCCATCCATTAAGGAGAAGATCTTGTGTATTGATGTGATGCCCTCCATTATCTCTGGTATTTGTAGTGGAAAATCATCATTTGGACACACTTTATTTAAATGCTTGAAGTCAACGCACACATAGATTTGTCCATTTTTCTTCTTGGTTGGTACAACATTAGCTAACCACATCGGGTATTGTTCTTCCCACATAAAGTTGGCGTCAAATAATTTTCTTCACCTCGGCAAGGACTTGTTGCTCTATTTTGAGGTGCATTATTCTTTGAGCTTGCTTTATTGGAGTCATTTTCTTGTCCACCCCAAGCTTGTGTACTGTAACTTCTGAAGATAATCCTGGCATTTCGTCATAGCATCAGGCAAAGCAATATTTAAATTCTTACAATAACATGACTAACACTATAGAATATTCCCTACTGAGTAGCAAACTTATGAAGGTAGGTTGGGGCTGCTCCTTAGTCCCTAGATTTATTTCCTTCAATTCATCAATAGTTGATTTAATATTTTCTTCAAATTGTAGCAGAGCATCGTCTATTGGCTAATCTTCAGAGTCATCCTCCATATCGAGGCAATTCTCTTCCGACTCGTTAGTTACAACCATACAAAATTCTGAGTCATTGACAAGTCCTATAGTACCAAATCTGAGACCCTCTTTCAAATTTGGAATTCAACTTTTAACATTCCATAACTACTCAAAAAGCTATAGTTTATCCTTCAGCATTTTGTTTGGTACATTTCCCTATTGAATTAATTTTTGAACACAAGGAAAAAAGTAGTCAAGTGGTAATTCTATTAATTTAGTAGAGTCATTCTCTTCCAAATTTACATGAATTTTATAACTAGTAGTGGGAGAAGAATGATAGAATTTAATCAGTTTGAAACCAACACTCCGGACTGCCTTGACCTCTTGACTCTTGACCTTTTGAGGGTTAATCGGAGTAACGGTGGTGGCATGCACGCAGTGGTCGATTCGATCATACATTGACCTATATTCACTTTTCTCCACATCCTCCAACAAAATCTCAAACTGTGGTTTCTTCTATTTTATCATCATTGTCTTTTCATCGGACTTGTCTTCATCAGAACTCTCTTCTATGTCAATGCTAATGGTCAGCCTTATTCATTCAACAATCATGTTGGTTCTTCCTCACCCGCAACTCTAGCCTCGATCTCAAATGTGTGGGCTAAAAGAACCTCTATCCACTCATTGTGAAGAAATTATAGTAGTTCGTTCAAGCAGAGTTGAATGATCTCTTCTTTATGATTCTTTTGCATCTTCCATCTCATTTTTCACAAAATCACGGTGAAATACAATTTTCTTTGGAGGGGAATAGTGGGCGGCGTCATCGTAGATGCCTACTTTGGAACTGAGAATGGATGTAAATCCACCTTGATGCAATGTTCTTGTCATTCCTTGAAATACTTGATACACTGGTGTAGTGATGATGGAATCATATTACGCTCGTGCAGCCACAATTGGCAAAGCAAGGCATTGAAAGAGGTCTTTGCGTCGATGATATGGAACTTGGCGGTTGTTACTAGCTCTCCAACTTTCATTAGTAGTGTGATCAATCTAAGAGCTCTTTTCCCTTTTTGATTGAACCCTCTTAGCATCATCCTATTGGTAGTGAGCTCCTGAGCATCAATGTCTAAGTAGGCTAACTTCCGTAGACTCATTAAGTTAAGTGATGCTCCTGGATCTACCAAAACTCTGGAAAGCACGAATCTTTCGATGTTGACTGAAATGTAGAGTGGTCGGTTATGAGCGGCAGTACCAAGCAACAAATCTTCATCAGTGAAGGTCACCCCAAGCTATTCCTTTAATGAAAAAACTTCAGTGAAGGATGTGCTGGCCAACTAAGCTAAGCAAATTTCTGGATCAAGTAGAGCCTTAATAATAGATTCTCTCATCTCCATTGACAAGAACAGAGCATCGTAGATACTTATTTTAGTTGAAAGCCTCCTAAGATGAGCTAGTACATTATAATCCCTTCATAATTGCCTCAAATTTTAATTAGAATAGGTATTTCTTCTATTGATGGAGGCGGCTTTTCACGAGTAACTATTTTCTTTCCTTTGTCTATTGGAGCCATTCTCGGGGGTAAGACCTTTCTCCTAATCAGATTTATTCATGTAATCTCTTATTCTTATTGTTGTGACATTAAAGGAAAATCTTCTGGTGCTTCTTCCATATCAGATAAATATAAGTTGATGGCAGGCGATGCTCCTTAGAACTTTAGGACTGACTCCTCACTCTAAGAGCTATCATCATCAGAGTCGTTGATATCTTCTTCGTTTTCAATAATGACTTAAGTATGATTTCAAGAGCATGTCAAGAATCAAGATTGAGGTTAGATTGTTCATGGTCAGTTATGTCATCACTAGAGACAGTTAAATTGTAGCCAAAATCATAATCATTATATTCAAAAAACCGCAGAGGGGCAAAGAGGTAATCATACATGGTTAGGGGTTTGAGGAATTTCTCCCACGAATCTGAGACAACCAATCTAACAGACTCTACCCCTATCCCACCCCTCACACTATTGGTCTTCACGATTATGTCTTTCTCGTTCTTCAGATGCAGCGGCTTCTCCAACAAAATCTCTAACTTGGGCCTGACCGGCTATTGACTCTGAGCGGCGGGTTGTGCTGAAGTGGTCTAGATTTGTTCGACTATCTTCTTGGATGGCTTGCTCCAAACTGTGCTCCATCCAACCTCATCTGAATAAGGATCTATTGGAGTAATTGGCTTGACCAAAATCATATTTACAGAATCTCTTTCAGGTTCTTTTAATTATTATTTTTGAATTGTTATATTCCCTTCTTTGAGGTTCCTCTCGAGTCAATCCTTACAACTGAAACAACCCTCTATGGTATGTCCAAGGAGTCTGTGGTAACGGTAATAGTTTGTATGGTCTTTCTTATCAACTTCATTTGGCTTCTTTAGCTCAGGCAGTCTAAACTCAAACTTCTTCATCAGACTTCTGAACATCCTTAACACAATTTCATCTATGAAGGAGTATATTCTTTTCATTCATTCTGCGACTGTTGGACTTAGCCTGCCATTTTTCCTGAATGTCCTCCGCTGAAACCAATGTTGTTAGATGACCATACTGCTGAGTAGACAAATGCTGAGGCTGGCTATGCTGTGACTATTGATGGCCTTGATGGGACTGCTCGACTGGAATCTTTATTGGTTGCTAGCCCATATCGACTGTCGCCACTATCCCGAACTTCTTGTCAAATATCTTGACCATTTTGGACCTCTCTCTCTTTTAGTGGGATTTTATATGCTTAATTTCCTCCTGCATGCTACTAGCCTTGCTGAGTAATTTCTTGAATGACTTGATCATGAGTCCCTTAAGCATGAAAGCCAATGGCCCATGTATGCACTTGAGAAGAATCGTAATTTCATGTTGTTCCTGCAGCTGAGGTTCAAACTTCATGCTTAAATTTCTACATCTCAAAATATAATCCACCAAAGTCTCGTTGGGCTTCTGCCGGTCAACTACTAGATCTCCAATAGTGACGTCGAGCTGCGCTCCGGAGATTCTTTTCATGAACAACTATTTCAACTCAACAAATGTCTTAACAGATCCATTTGGCAATTCTGCATACCAATCGAATGTTATCCCTAACAAGCTGCTGACAAACTATCAAAAGAACAAGGCTTCATAACCCCTAGTGTTGAAAAACTATCTCAGAAGTGTGCTATGTGCTGGCAATGATTTATGGTCTCATCGAACGTCTTGAAATTTGGTGACACAAAGCCTTTGGGTAGGGTACAACATAGAACTCCTCTACATAAGGTCTGCCCCTTGAAGTTGATGCGCCACCCGTGGACTATGCTAGGGCCTCCCAAACTTGCTGCTAGACAATATTTTTAATGTCCTTTTCAGAGATTATACTCTGAATGGAATCTTTCTTTGGTTGTTCATCTCTACTGGCGAAAGCTACATCCCTTCTGTCATTTGCAATGTGTACGACCTCTAGCTAGTTGACTTTGAGTGAAGCCATCTACGGTGACTGAGACTGCCCTTGCATTGTAGTCATGGTGGCAAACATATCTTCCATCCTTTTCTCCATTTGGATGATTTGTTCATCCCTTAGTTGAATGGCCCTACTCAGGCCATCCGTGGCTTTCTCCTCACCGGAAAGTGGAGCATCACGCGTAGATGTAGCTGCCCTTTTCTCAATGACATTTATCTCCTTGAGCTCTTCATTGAGATAATCTATGAAATTAAAATTTTTATCCTCAACACCTAATCCTTGTTCTTTGGACAACTTAGAAATCTCGGCTCTGAGCTTCTTCACTTTATCTTTGATCATTTTCTCTTGAATCACTTTAAGATCCGAAGGTCATTCTGGAACATCAACTAGCTCTTCAACAAACTTTGCAGTAAAGGCAGTAACAACCTCTAATACATCGGACCTATGCTTTATTCCTCAGGACTGTCCCATCGACACATCAGAGTGTACGGGTGCGATAACCTTAAGTATCCATACCTTTTTTTTTTGCTGATGCCTTGGGATAAGGTGTCTCAAAGGAGGCATCAGTGAGTTGAAGAGAGGCATGCTCCCTACGGCGCGAACCAAGTACATCAAAAAGTGCCTTCTTCCCTTTATTCCTCCATTGGAAGTCATCGCAAAAATTGGCAAGTGGTATCCTTGGATCAATATGTGACTTGATTAGTTGGCGTCTTGCAGACCTCGAAGCGGTGGTGGTAGAATCTATGATGGTGACAGCGGTACTGACTTAGACTTCAAGATGGAATATAACAGGAATACGAGCTGATGAAATTTCAACTCATCCTTGGAATTGATGGGTAGGTCTGACAACCTTTAAAATTTCTTTCTTCATCCAGGGTGAAATTGTGCGTCCTACTCATTTAAGAAACTTAGCTATAGTACACCCCTCCTTGGCTGCTAACCTTTCAAACATAGTGCAGACTCTGGTGATAGGACTGGGCTTCTCCCATTCTCCATCAGGACCATGAAGTATCGGCAAAGCAGCAACCAAGTTATGGATGTTCTCTTCTCCAGTAGTGTCCATCAACATATGGAACCTACTTTCTCATAAGAGAGGAGCAATCTCAGGCAATCCAAGTTCTTCCTGGTGAGGAATCTCATCAATAGGGTCTATCTCTATAGTCCAGGCCTTGGCGGCCCTCTGAATCCTACAGTTCCAGTTTCTCTTTTGTGACTTTGTCACTTGCGCAGACTTGGAACTGGAACCAACTTCAAACATTGATGGCAGGGCAGAAAACACACCAACTGAATCTTCCTCAATCAAAACATATTTTCCTTTTGTAGATGGCACAGTAGGCACAATAATGGTGAATTCGGCGGAAGTTGATGCAGTGACTCTTCGTGGTGCAGAGATAGTAGATCGGGTAGACGCAGAAAAAACAACCTTAATAGGTGTCGGGGCAGCAACAATCTTTGCCTTCTTGTAAGAAGGGAAGTCATCGAGGCAATTCAGGTCGAATCTGGTAGACAGTTCTTGGATTTCTGGGGTAACGCGTTTTATGACGACAAATGGGGCGTTGTTGAGAACAACCTCAAGCTCATCAAATCTAGTTCCAAACTTAATTGTACGGGCGATGTTGCGGGCCTCTTGGCCAGTGGGCAGGTTGTAATAAAAGGTTAACGTTGGGAATGTCATTGCAACAGCTTCAAAGAAAAGTTCCAAGGGTTAGTATCGGCTAATACCTCAGAATTCAAGTGAAAGCACTAAAAATTAATAGAGGTTGTCCTACAAACTGGGCACACCTTTATTATTATTGTTTGCTTTCATTTTGTAAGGGTTTTAGGATTTAATTTAACCTTATTGTTTGCTAAGCAAATCAATAAGCTTAAATTAAATGTCAGAGGATTTAATTAATTTACGTGAGTGATTAAAAGACATAACGACTTGGCTCAATTTGTGAAATAGCAAACCAAACCTGAAAGATACAAGGGAAAAAAGGGCGAAGTTTAGGACCCAGTGCGGGACCGACCTCACAACGCACTTTACCCAGGTGAACCTAGTTCACCAACACACCTATTGGGGGTTCAACCCCACACAAAAGAAAAAATCCTAAAGGACTCCTGAACCTCTCTATTTAAAGGTGATTAAATAGACGGTCCTGAAGTCCAAAAGAGTTGATTGTACTTACCCAAGAAAGAAATGGACAAAGCATACCAACAAAAGAAGGGTAATCTGGACCATGAGTGACTTGGACACACTATCGATGTATGAAATTAAGATTTTATGATCTTAATGGAGAGAGAATCAAGTCCCCAGCGGAGTCGCCAGAAATTTTCTGCAGGCAAATTTGTTATTCATGTCCTGAAAGTAATTTTAATTTAATACACATATAAATTTGAATTTTATAAAAATATTGTTTTAATTTTAAAAAAATTAATATTTTAATTTTAAAAATATGAGACCGAACTGATCTCATATAGACAATAGTTAAAAAAACGAGCACAACACTACAAGCGACATACCTACCCCGAGGAATAGACATATCACTTACTACTGAGGCTTGATTAAGTAAAATAAAGAATTTATGTCAATTTTTTGGTCTGTTAACCATTTTTATGTAAGTGACAAGTTCTCCTATCTAATATAGAAGATTAGGTTGTGTTTATATTATGCTGGGTTCTTAAAGATTCCTATAATGGCAAGCCCTTACAGCTAATTACATCTTAAATGATCGAAGTCTAAATGATCTTAAATGATCGAAGTCACTTAAGAAAACTCTTGATTTAGATCATAAAATCATGCCTTCAAGGATTTTAAAAGATAAGATTTTTCAAAGATCAGACCAAGAAATATCAAATGGGAGAGGCTAAAATTTGGAACATTTTATTTTGGAATCCAAATGATGAAAACTGGGGGATGCCACAGATTTTGAGAAGAACCTCACTGACTTCCCAGGCTATCCTATAGTTTGGCTTCAATATCGGTGAGATGAAATTATTTAATATTTCATCCTACCAATTATAGTTATTTAGGGCTTACATTTGCATGACATAATCATACAAATAGCCTGGAAGATAAGAAGGTTTATGTCACAACAAATGACAACCTCAGAATCTCAGGTTAGTTAGAACATAAATTATACTACACAATTGTGCCAAAGCATAACGATAAAGTTGAGGATTTATGTTGCACTAGGCAAACAAACTTGAAGTCTTATGGCTTATTGTTTAATTCTAAGGAAGAGATTGTTGTTGTATATCCTCGTGCTATTGTAGATCCATTTGCTCTCTCGAAGTTGTTCTTCTGTACATCCTTGTCATGCTGCCTACAGTGCTAGCTCCAAGTTCCTCATCGATGTAGCAGTCCCAAAGTCTAAAAGTTTAAAAGTTTAGATGACAAGTTTCAATTCAATATAAATTTGAGGGGGGGGGGTTAAAATTGATTAGATTCATACTGGTTAGGATCCCGCGGTTCCCTCGTTCCGGCACCACTATTTTCTTTTGAATTTACTTAGCTTAAATGAGTTGTTGAATACATTTAAACCAAAGATATCTTGTTAGCAACCATGGGTTACCTCATCCTAGGGACTCCCGTAATCTCAAAATGATGTGTTATGAAATTTTTGTTTTTGTTTTGGTTTTGAAAATGTTATTTAACTTTGAAAATGTTGATAAATTTTGGAAGGGTTGTTTTTGTTTTATCATCCAAGCATGCATGATATGTGGAAGCAGTAGTAATTTGCAGTAAATGAAAATGATAAAAAATAAATAAAATTGTAAAGGCGTAATTTTCATCTTCACGCTACTCCCGCTGAAATGTTAGACCTTGCAACAAATATAATTTTTGCAGAAAATTTAAATAAATTGCAACAACAAAAAGACCTAACGAAGGTGTAACTACCAAACCCCAGGTCATAACTTGGTGAGTCCCCTAGAAATTTTAATGGATGATTTTCTGGAACAAAGTATAATACGTTCATTCATCGTTAAAAAATATCCAAAAGAACATAAGGGTGTTCGAAGCATGACTACGAACAACCTTTAGAACATTTTGAAATGTTCCGAGATCATTTGAACTTATTATATTATTTGAGCAATCATCCAAAGTTTAGTTTGGAGTTTTACTGATTAAGCTACCCTATGTTTAGTGAACCTAATGTTTCAATTGTCTCATGAGAGGGGTACTTAATTAGTCATTTATTGTTTCATTTAAAAGTTATATAAATGGGTGCCCTTGAGGGCAAGCTTAAGTGATTAAGAATTTTATGCCTACAATTAAAGTTGGGCTTATATTATTTTAAAGATGTTCACAATTAGTTATGTTTCTTTCCTAAACCTCATTAAGCAAATCCAAATTAAGCCTAGCTCACTACTAAGCCCTTAAGACTTATGTGTAGATAAATTCAAAACTTTTAGGGAGGTTAAATTATATGGTATTTTTAATCCTTAACAATGATTATAAAACTCAAACAATTACTAGGGGTTTTAAATTAGTGAATTATCATTTTCAAAAATCAAACCCCCTCACCTAAGGATCTTTTTAAATCAATTTACCTCGGAATTATAATAATTGGGGAAAATTACAATTATACTCTTATTGTTCAAAAATTAAGGTATTGGTTTCTACCATTTAATCCATTGTGTTTCAATCATCCAAAAGAGTCCATTATGGTCAAAATTACCCATTTTCCATTTAATCAATGCTAAAATTTAATTAAGGCATAAAAATTCAAGATTATCATTTTGCCCTTAGGGTTTCCCACTTCATAACTTATTAAATAGAACTCAAATGACTTTAAAATTTTTATTGTACCCCACTCATGGTCAAATAAAATATGATAAAATAAAATATAATTTTCTAATTTTTATTAAATTTATAATAATTATTTTATTAAAAAATAGTGATTTTTCAAAGTTAATTTATTTAATCAATCAAAACAAACTATCTATTCTTCAAAAAATTATTATAGGTTTACCTATACTAGAGGACCCTTAGCACCAATTTTCATGATTTTTTAAGTCATGTTTTAATTATTAGATTTATTTAATGATTTTGAGTATTAATTAAATATTAATATTATTTAATTTTAAAATTAACTTTATTGTTTTTATTAAATCTCTCTAAGTCCATGGAACCTAACGAAACCAATTTCATTTTTTTTATTTATAGTTTATTTATTGTAATTAATTTAGTGCAAAACTATGGAAAATTCATTTTTAGGTCTTTAGAAATTTATAAATTTCTTTAGAAAATTTGGAAAAATATTTTAATTGCTCCCAAGTGACTAGTGAACCAATTGTGACATTTTGTAGCACTTTTCAATTCTAGTGATTTTTATCATCTTTTAATTATTTTAATTATTTAAAATTTAAAATATACCTTAAAAAATAATTATTTTTTTAATTTCAATTTTATTTTTCTTAATTGCCTTTGATCACAAGGAACACAGAGGTCCACTTTTTATAATTTGCTAACCTTTAATTTAATTTATATAATTATTTTAATGCAAATAACAAATTTAGCTTAGAAAATCAAGTTTAGTGGGTCAATTAATTCAAAATGATTTTAAATTTTTACAAAGAGTTAATATGACTATCTTTTACACTGTGGGATATTTTTTGAGATTTTTATAATTTTCTTTTAATTTTTATATATTTCTTTTATTTTTAGAATTTAATTACATAAAATAATATGTTTAATTATTTAAATACAATTTATGTTTTTCTCAGGATCTTCTAGTTACAGTGAACCTACCTAAATAAGTTATATATTTTTCTAATTTATATTTTAATTTTTATAATTTTTTAAGTGAACATAAGTGATTTATTTTGAAAATTAGGGCTTTCACGTATAAAGGTGTTCTCTGGCTTTGGAAAAAACAGAGAAATCACCTAAGGACGGGAAGTTTAAACCCCCAAAATCTCAAGCCATGGTGAATAATATTTAATGACTTATGATTTAATTAAAATTTTTAGTATTTAATTAATTAAAAATAAAATATAAGTCAAGTAATTTTAATTTTTTTCCTACATTTTTTTCTCTATTCACTGAGCAAGTGGGTATTTTTATTTTATTTTTATGATTTTTTACACAATGATATGCATTTTTTGAAGTTGTGTGAATTAAATAAATCATAAAAACCCTATTTTTGTACTTACCCGACTCAGCTGCCATGTCATCCTCAGCCGCTCCAAACTCCGCGTTGCACTTTCTGATTCAACATTGCCATCTGACTCAGCCATCATGTGTGTTCTTTATCGCTCCATCCTTTCATTTGGTGTGATTTAGACCGTCCAACTATTACACACGCGAGCCAACGTTGTGGGTCATCGTCTCCAATTGCCAAAACCCATGAACCGTTCACTTTAAATCCCTAAGATCACTACCCAAACTCAACTAAATCACTTCAGCTTTATTTCTACACCTTCATCTAATCAAGAAAAACCTATTTATATGGTTACATGCTCATGAAATCATGTCTATTTCCATAAAAGCTAAAAATAAACTCAGTTTAGGGAGAGAGTTTGATACCTTCGATTGAGAGGTGTGGCCTTAATTAGGTGTTTGCAGAAGCATCAAAGGACTATGATAAACCTCCTGTAAGAGTTGTTAGGCTCTGGTGAACCATCAAAGTATGAATTCGATCAGACCGATTTGGCGGCTTTGTCTTGAGCTATTTTAAAGCAGCTGCAGGGTGGGGTTTTAAGGGGGGATCCTCTTCGTTTGATCATGGGATGGTGAGGAGCAACGTAATTTGGAGTTTGGTGGATTGTGGAGAAGTGGTGAAATGTGTCCTGGTTTCAACTAAGAAGTAAGTGGGGAAATTGGCTCTGGACAATGGATAAGGGAGGTTATAAGCAGTGGGATTGCACTAAGGGAATCTTGGAGAAGCTCTCGAGGCAATTTAGCAGAGACTCCTCATGTTTTTTTCTGTATCATCCCTCCTTGGCCATGGAGGGGTCCTTTTTATAGTCATGGCCATGGCTTCTATCAGGGCAAGTCATGGTGCTAAGGGGGCAGCTTATGTGTAAGGAAGTAGTTTCCAAGTGGCAATTGAGCTTAGCCAACTCAGGGGGGTTTAATTTTCAGTTTTAAGCCTTGGGGACATCTCAGACTTGGAGTTTTTAGGTGGCTGTGGTGGCTGGCCGGCCAGGTTCAGGTGAGCCAGAGAGGTTGAGTGGAGGAGTCAATTTGCGTCCAAGGGGGCTTTAAGGTAGAAATCTAAGGGAGAATTGAGGTTTGGGTTAAGTGGGCTAAGCTTGGTTTAACCCCTTAGTCACTTGGCTAAATAAGGCCTCAAAGAGGTTACGGAGAGTCCCATGACCACAAGGTAGGTTTTGGTGAGTTTGAAAGGCTCGTTTAAGCATGGGAGAGTGGTTCA
Organism: Phalaenopsis equestris; assembly: GCF_001263595.1. Classification (NCBI taxonomy): domain Eukaryota; kingdom Viridiplantae; phylum Streptophyta; class Magnoliopsida; order Asparagales; family Orchidaceae; genus Phalaenopsis; species Phalaenopsis equestris. The sequence goes on from NW_018165104.1 coordinate 90,374, forward strand.
AATGTTGCATGAGAAGAGTAAGTCCAAGTGAAGAGGGAAGGAGTGGTCACCTCCACATGCCAAATTTGGTAAGTTTGACCTCATGATGCTCATGGAAGGCTCCATGAGGCCTGTTATGCCATGTATGATGCCATTGAGATGTTTCATAGAAAAGGAATTTAGGAATTTATGAGGTTTAAATGAAAAGGTCAACATGTCTTATTTTGAGAAGATTTCACATGCATGCATGATGCGTTACATATGATGCTAAGATGGGGTAATTCAAATGCCCTAGATGATGGTGAAAGAATTTTTTTTGTCATGTGGGCTCAATTTTGGGTTTTTCAATTTTATGGAATGGGCTTTTAGAAATGCACATGGGCATGGGCTTTTATCATGCATGATGGGTTTTAATTTTAAAATTAGTCATGGGCTAATCAAACTGAATTGGACCTAGTTGAAATTGAATTTAGACATGCTAGAATTTGATGTAAATTTCAAATTCAAGAATTGCATTAGTCATGAAGTTCAATTTGAGGGATTTTGAATTTTAGATCAATTTGAGGCAATTCACTTGGACTTGGAACTGGAGTTTGGAATTGGGTTTAATTGGACTTGAATTTAGTTTCAATTGGATTATTACATGATGAATTTGAGTTTATAATTGAAATTGGGGAGATTTGAGATCAATTGGGGGCAAATTAGGGTAACTTGGGGACTTAGGAGCAATTTAGGGATTTTGGTCAAAGTTGGTCAATTTGGTCAAATCTGACCCAATGGATGATTAATATTTGGCTTTAGTGGTGTTTGAAATGATTTTGGGAGATATGAGAATCTTTGGGTCACTAAGGGCATTTTGGTAATTTTGACAAATTTGGGGGTACTTTAGTAAATATGAAAATTTTTAGATGTTTTGAGTAATTTGGATGGTATGAAATGGTTTGAGATGATTTTGAACAAAAAATGAGGGATTTGGATCAACCTTGAATTTTGTAGGGTGTCTGGGGCAATTTGGTAATTTTGGGAAAGTTTAGGGCTAAATAGTCAAAATTAGGTAATTGGGTGAGGTTGAGGTTTGATTCAAATGCTGATCATAGAAGTACCCTCATAGTGTCATCAGGCCAGAGAAACCCACTTTGGATTCTCCCTGTGCTAGTCTTATCCACCTTAGCCAAAGACTAAGGGTTAGGGGGACCACCCACACGGGTCCCCAAAGAGGCAAGGGAACCAAACAAAACATGTGTAGGTTAGGGCTCAAGGTTGCAAGTGGATGTGTGAGGTACAAGTATGTTTGTAGTAGACCAAGCCACATCACCTAGGGTCAACCTTAAGGCCAGACAGTTCTATGGGAACCCCTCTTAAGCTACCTCATATTGGCTCTACCTACTAAGTACTAGAGGTCAGAACCAACATATGGAACTTCAAGATGAGAAAAGAAGAGTATAGAAATTCTATTGGTGATGGTGCCACGACTAGTCTTCTAGGAATAGTCATCAGAAAATTCTTATGGCTATACCCTAGGTTAAGGAAGAAAAACTAGACCTCAACAAAAAGTGAGGTCAAGTAATGGACCCACAATATGTTTGGTGTGTCAGACGAGCACTCAGTAGGTATTGGTGTTGAAAGACGAGATAAAAAAACCAACACAAATGCTGAAGCTGATAGGCTCAGAGTAGAAAAGAGAGAACGTGTGAAGAAGGTTTCTGATGGGGAGTTTACAGAGACACCTGCTGGGGATCAGAAGGTGCACCTTTAGAATGTCAATTTCAAGAGTGAATTTAAAATACGCAAGGTAATTTATGCTTGCTAACCTAAGTGAAGGATTGCACAATAGATTTATGGAGATAGCCACTGATCCCGAATTTCTATATATAGAGATGTAAAATGCGATGTATGCGATTATAATTATAATATTTTAATATAGGACACTACACAAGTATACGTTTCTTTACCATGTAATATAGAATGTTTTGATTAAGTCCTGAATATCAAACCCACAGAAAGGATTAGTTTTAGATAACAGAAAACTTAGCAATGTATATTCTTACTCAAACTTAAGATGCTACAATAAGAATAAGAGTTTGATTCTTTTTGTAATTTTTTATAATAGAAAATAAAGTAAGCAACTAATTAAATTAACTAAAATACTTGCAAGATGAAGGAAATATAAGTAAAATATTTTTTTTCTTATCATGAATCAGTGATAAACATAGAAATTCAGTTGTGGAAGTATGCTAAATGTGTTGTGCCAAAAAGGAGCAATAATTTTCTTTTCCCTTACCAAAGCTGCTATATAGAATATTGGTTAATCTATAGTTTGAATAGTCTTGAAGACCGGCTAGGGAGGGAAGATAGTAGCTCTCACTCTAGAGTTCTATCTTCTCCCTCCACCTAGGGGCTAACATCTTGTAGCAAAACCTAAAACTATAAATCAAATTGGGGTCTTTAGCCTGTCACTCTAATTTTCTCTACTTCTACACCCTTGAAAATATATTTCTCTATTTATGTGCACTCAACCCCATGAACTACATTCTCATTCATGAAATCAATATGTGATTCCAACCATTTGTTGTTTGAGACAATAACATCTTGGATCTTACATGTTTTCACAATAGGTTTTAACATCTTAATTGGCCAAATCAAGAAATAATGAAGTGCAAGGCCTTGAATCATCACAACTTCTTCCAACATTGAAGTCTAATACTTCACACAACTTCATATAAACATTTAATCACTTATCATTTTAAGGAAAAGATAATGAAAACTACTCAAAATCCATGGAAAAAACACAACCACACATGAGTTTAAAAGTAGAAATCATGCACAAAAACAAGAAATATAAATTAAAAACCAAGTGCGGTCACAAAGATAAACACTTATCTCAAATTCTCTCCACCAAATGTCTTGAAGTTCCTTTGAATTCTCTTCCTTCTCTCACAATACAAACTAACACTCAAAATAAAATAAAATAAAGTAAAGGCGGTCTTTGGCGAAGACGGTGGCGGTAGCAGTGGTTGTAAATTTTGGTGTTTGGTTGTTAGCCTGTTCTCTTGGAAAATCTAAGTCTTTTCATATAAAAATCCAAGGGATGCCTTGGTGTCTCCTAAAAAATGTGTCTCCATTCAATGAATCTTCTAGAAATTATCTCCTCAAAAGCAAATTGAATGAATTTTTGTGTCCATGGGCTATTTCCCACATTTTTATCAAGGGTTGCTTCAAACACCTCTTCAAAATTCATCTCCAATTAATATTTCTTCATGTAACTAACTTTAGCGTGTAGGCACCCATCATGGGCGCTTAGGCCCAGTTCATTTTTGCACATTTATTCATTTTTGCTCCAAATTTGACCATTTTTCAATTCTTATAGCATTTTTCAACCATTTGATTGTACCTATAAGAAAAACACACAAATAACTTTCATTAAAGCGCAATATCTCAAAAATAGGTATAAAAATGTGTACAAAAACACAATATATTTTAGGTGTATCAAAATCCCCCAAACTTAAAGTGTTACTTGTCCTCAAGTGACCTTTCAATCTTTAAAAACCAACATAAATAGATAATACATATGAGTTTTTTTAGGAGTTGCTAAAATTTAGATTTAGGAAAATAGTAGTCCAATTTAGAAAAAATATTAGTAAATGAGACCAATTTAAAGTTTAGAAAGTTTTAATGTTAAAAAATATGAAAATATGAGTTCCTATCTAATTCAAAAATATTGTAGATTTTCCAAATATAGATATTAGCCCTTTTATTTTTTTCACTTAAAAATTTTTATTAACAATAATTTTATTAACTATATTATATTTTTAGGCTTAAGAGTTTCCCAAATCTTATACTTTAAATAGATTAAATATGAAACCAATTTTTGATTAGGCACTAATCCTCAAGCTTCTCCTCCCTTTTCTTTTCTTTTCTTTTCTTTTTCTTTCTCTTTTTATTTTTTTTGTTCTTTTTCTTCTTTCTTTTTTTTTTTGTTCTTTTTCTTTTTAAGGCAATGATTACTATATCTAGATAGACCTTTAATGTTTTTGAATTCCACTTCTCCTTTTCTAAAGCAAAGCCCTGATACAAACTTTTACTTATAAATATAATAATAGTTTTGAAAATTATTTTTAATAAAAGAAAATTAAGTATTAAACAAAGTATTAAAGAAAATTAAGTATTAAACATAAAAGTCTAAATTTCTAAATTTTTCAAAAATATATTTTTTCTTACTAAGGATATTTACACTATATTTAGCAATTTCTACACTAAAAATTTTAACTTTAAGTTTTTCTTCATTACTATAAATTTTAACTAAAATATTTTACTCATTTCCAAAATCAAAATTTTGCTTCCCTAATATAACTTCATATACATAATCATTGTTTTAAGTCAAAATCAAATTTATTTGAAATAGAATTGAGAACAAATAAACTTTTAAGTTTCTTTAAAATTTTTCAGCCCCCCCAAATTTAAATTTTAACAGAAATAAAACATTTAGCATCATATATAAAAGCAGGGCAGGAATGAAAACAAACTATAACATGCTTGCACGAATTTTCACATCCTAAATATGCAAGTATAAAAATTAAAAATAGGAGTAGAAAATAAAATTGATCAAATTTTTAATTATACTTAATATAAAGAGATTCATTAGACTTTTATGCAGTGGAGTATAACTGAAAAGCAAATAAACACACTGATAAACAAACATAATTGCAACATAAAGAAAAATAACTGATAGTAAATTGAAAATTTTTTTAACATGCAACTCTTAAGTAAAAAGTTAGTTAAATTTTAAATTTTTCCAAGATATTGAATTAATTTCAATAAACACTAACTAAATACACCAAACAACACAATTAATATAATTTCTATCACTCAAACATACTAACTACAAAAAAGTACAAATATATCACATAAATGTATACAAAACACAAAGACTTAAACTAACATTTTCAACAGTCTCAACTGAATACAATAAGTACAGAAGAGTTGCACAATCCACAATACATAAATAGAAAACAACATAAAACAAAAAATAGAACTACAAATCCAACTAAGCATTATCTTCCTCATCACTATCATCACTACGCCAAGCAGCTGTAGGCTCATATGGTGGATATCTAGGGCACTGAAGAAATACTACATCTTGTTTACCTCTATTGAGATGCTACATAGCTGTGTTGTATTCCTCCTCATAATCACTTCTTCTTCTCATATACCCATCCATATGCTCAGTAAAATGCTCTAAATTTAATTCCTTATCCACAGTGTGATTGGAATTATCTAAAATCCTTTGTAATAACTCAGTTTGAGACTCAGAACCAGAAGTCTGACCCCGTGACGTAGAAGCATGTGAAGTAGAGGCTCGTGAAGTAGAGGCAGCAAAACTACTGGAGAATCCACCATTCCAACCAAAAATATAATGATGTGAATAAGTCTTCACATTCACACTGGTAATGGGCTTCGGTGGCTGTAAGATCTCCTTCCAGCTATCATATCAAACAACAGCCTGCTCACATAATGAAAAGATCAAGGATGTAATTCTCAATCCTATGGTAGTAGCAGCAATGACAGAACTGGTAATTACTACATAAATCAATCGTCCAATATCAATCAGCTTGGACTGCTAAATACAGTAGTTCAAGGTTGCTCTCTCTCGAGTCACTTCACTCAAATTATTTGTAGGTAGTAGGCGAGCAGAGATAAAATAGTTACATGCCTTTGAATTAACATCCAACTTTGAGGCAGAAAAATTTACTCTTCTCTCATTTGTAATCTTCCATAATCCTCTCCATCAGTTAAAGATGATATAATCTCGTATAAATCCTCTTTAGTATGATTATAGTTTGCATAAAACATAAAGAACTAGGAGGCAAACGGTAAAACTGATTAATTACCTCAAGAGAAAATGGTATTGTCTTCCCACATACTATTACTCCTTCCTCATCAACCTCCGAGAGATTTTCATAAAACTCTCGTACTACAGAGATCACGACGACAGTAGAAAAATAACAGAACTGCTCCCACTGGTGGCTAACAATCAACTCTTCAACAACTCCTCCCAAACTTTTGAAACATAACTCAGGAATTAGTTTCCTTGTATGTAAAGCATCACTGTACCTGTCCTGAGCTCTCAAACCAACAAATTTACCTGAATCACACAGAGCTTTTCCTTTGCTTCTTTTCATTTTTGGTGTCATTTTCAAAAAATTTGTATAAAAATCAAAATAAATTCCACAATCAACTTTAAATCATAAAACACGACTCCTTAAAGCTTAAACTAACAAATCTATGCATTTTCCATCAATTACTTTCCAAATTTTCACCGTGAATAGTGGTTTTCATGTAGCTCATGAATGTGCTCAAAATACATGGTGAAAATCAACAATTTTTGCATAGAAGTGAAGCTCTTACCTCAAGAAGATCAAATCTAACGAATTTGTCTTGAATCCACCAAGAAATTCTCACTTAAGATGACATGCTAGCTCTCTAAATTGCAAAAAATAGAGGAAGAAGGCAAAGTGAAGTAGTTTAATGATAATTTTCGGACAAAAAATTCACTTAAAATCGTTTGTGAATCGGATTTTGTGAACCAGTGCTTAGGCACCCGTTTATCGGTTTAGTTAGCCCTTAAGTACGGGATTTGGCGCTTAGGCTCGAGTGCACAAATTTTGATTTTTTTTCATTTAAGAGAAATGCACTCCTAGCTTAAGTCAACCAACCCTATATGGTCTCAAAAATATTTTATATACTATTCTCTTCCCACTCACTTTCTTTTAACTCAAGATTCACCAATTTAAGTTAATTTGATTCAATACCAAATAACACAAATTTTTAATATTCATTCACAAATGATTATAAACATTTTTGAATACATTAATTCTCAATCCAAATAGTTTTGGCTGAGAAAATTCCTAACACAGACTCTAAACAAACTTAACATATAAAAACACTTTAAAGCACACTTAACATTAACAAAAAAACATTAAACACACAAACACTAAACATAAGCATTAAATCACAAACTTAATTCCATTCTCTAGTTGATGGAACAAATTTTTTTCTATCATTAGTCTCTCCTTCAGCATTTGGTATGTATGTCTGAAAGAACGAAGGATGATTAATAACTCTGGTTGAATCTTCTTCAACCCACTTATTCTTCAGATACATAGCCTTATCGGCTTCTTCTATAAAATTGGTATGGTGAAACTGCATCTTTAGTTGCTATTGCATATGATACAGATGTGTGTTAAATTTCATTACTTTTGCTTCAATTGAAGCCATGTTAGCCTCAATTTTAGTGATCTTCTCTGCTATTCCTTCGATATTAAAGGCTAAAAAACTGTTATACATCTTTTGTGCACTCTAACTAATAAACTTCTTTCTCATTGCTTCTTCCTTTTTCTTCAAATCACTCTCCCAAGATGACATTTTTCCAAAACTCTCTTTCACTTAGAATTTAAGGGTAAAATGAAGGTGTGGTGAGATTTCTCCTCATACCCCCTCTATTTATAGGCTTTAAACCCTTCCTAAAACTCCTAGGCACGTCTTAGAGCTGCTTTTACACATTCAAGCCAACCAATTTGCAGTTCAAACTTCTAGAAACTGAAATTTGCACATATTTTTTGAACTGTCGCGCTTAAGCGCCAGTGCTCAGTTTAGCATAGGTCAACATAATGTCCAAACACTCATTCTAATATGTCTAAGCCATATTTTATGGTCTTAAAATAATCACAAACTTAATATATAATCAAATTACTACCAAAAATTTCTAGTCCACACACAATAACATAAAAATAAAAACAAACACACGGATAACTATGGGGTGCCTCCCACAGAGCGTTTGGTTTTACATCGTCAGCCTGACTTAACCAGTGCTTATTCTGGTTGAACCAACATCATAAAATCATTTAATTTAAGTTGTTCACCCAAAAAGTAGGATTTCAGCTTGTGACATTTCACTTTGAATATTTTATTAATTTTAGGATCTTTGAGATCCACAACTCCATAAGGATAAACTTTCTTCACAACAAATGACCACCTGGACTTAAGTTTGCTTGAAAATAATCTTAACCTTGCATTATAAAGTAAAACTTGTTGCCCTAGATGAAAATTTTTAGTTAGAATCCTCATACCGCATCTTCATCTTTTCTTTGTAAATCTTAGCACTTTCATAAGATTCATTCCTTATCTCTTTAAGCTCGTTTAATTGTAATAAACTCTTCTCGCCAACATCTTTTGATTTGTAATTAAATTTCTTAATTGCTCAATATGATCTATGCTCAAGTTCAACTAGTAAGTTACACGCTTTCCCGAATATTAGCCTATATGGTGACATTCCTATAGGAGTTATGTATGCAGCCCTATAAGCTCACAAAGCATAGTCAAGTTTAGCTGATCAATCCATTTTGGTTGAATTTATAAATTTTTCCAATATTCTATTATTTTCACGATTGGATAATTCAGCCAAAGCACTTGTCTAAGGATGATAAGCAGTATCAATTCTATGGTTAATATGATATTTCTTTAATAATTTCTCCATTTTTTGCATTTCTGAAATGACTTCTCCCGTCAGTTATGATCACTCTCAGCATCCTAAATCTACAAAATATATTTGTTTTTAAGAACTTTGCAACACTTTGAGCATCACATCAAGGTAAAGCAACATCTTATAACCATTGGATACATAGTCTACTGCTAACAATATATATAAATTTCTGAAAGATGGTATAAATGGTCCCATGAAATCTAATCTCCAAACATCAAATATTTCAACTTCTAATATATAATTGAGGGGCATCTCATTCCTCCTGGAAATATTTCCCACTCATTGACATTGATCACAAGTTTTGATATAAGCATTAAGATCTCTAAAGATTGTAGGCTAATATAATCCAAATTGTAAAATTTTGCATGTTGTTTTATCAACACCAAAATGTTCCCCAAAATCAGAATTATGATATTTTTGAATAATTTCATAAGTTTCTTCTAAAGGCACACATCTTTGAATAATAAGATCCTTTCATTATTTATATAAAAATGGGTCATCCCAAAAATAAGTCTGAGCTGCAGATAAAAATTTCCTCTTCTGTTGGTATGTCATTCTGTATGGTATAGTATCACTTACAATGAAGTTCTAAAGTTCACAATGTCGTCATACCATGGAACACGCCACTCATTAATATTGAACAAGTTTTCATCTGGAAAATGTTCATTAATCTCTTTTTCAAAATAGAGTAGTTTTTCTAATTGAAGTATGGACAGGTGATCAACAATTTGATTCTCAGCCCCTTTCCTATGTACTTTTTGAAAATCAAATTCTTGCAAACGAAGAACCAATCATTTCAGTTTAGGTTTTGCATCCTTCTTTTTCATTAAATATTTAATAGCAGAATGATCTGAATGCAAAATACATTTAGTTCCAATCAAGTATGATAAATTTATCAAAAGCATATACTACTGTTAATAACCCTTTCTTAGTTGTTGTATAATTGTTGTATAATTCAGTTGTTGTATAATTCATTTGAGTTTCATTAAGAGTTCTACTAGCATAGTAGATAACTTTGAAAATCTTATCATGCTTTTGTCCTAAAACAACTCCAATAGAAAAATCACTAGCATCACACATTAATTTAAAAAGGTTTTCCCAATTTGTTACAAAAATAATTAGTGCAGTGACTAATTTTTCTTTTAATAATTCAAAAGCTTTTAGGCACTCTTCATCAAAATTAAAAATTACAACTTTTTCAAGTAAATGGCATAGAGGCTTAGCAATTTTTTAGAAGTCTTTAATATATCGCTTGTAGAATCCAGCATGTCCTAAAAAACTACTAATTTCATTTACACTTGTTGGGTAAGGTAAATTAGCGATGAACTGAAGTTTTGCAGGGTCTACTTCCATACAATTTTCTGAAATTTGATGTCCAAAAACTATTCCTCCTACTACCATAAAATGGCATTTTTTCCCAATTAATGACTAAATTTGTTTCTTCACAAAGCTTAATAACTTTTGATAGATGTTGTAAACATAAGTCAAATGATGTTCCAAGCACTAAAAAACCATTCATAAAAATCTCAATCTCTTTTTCAATTAAATCACAAAAACTAGCCATCATACATCTTTAAAATGAAGCAGGTGCATTGCATAAACCAAAGGGCACCAAAGGGCATTCTTCTAAAGTTCTTCTAAAGGCAAATGTACCATAAGGACTGGTAAAAGTTGTTTTCTCTTGATCCTCATGAGCTATTTGTATTTGGTGATAACTAGTAAGTCCATCCAGAAAACAAAAGTATTTATGCTCAGCTAGTCTATCCAACAGTCTATCCAACATCGCTAGTCTATCCAACATCTGATCTAGAAAGGGTGGTGGGAAATGATCTTTCCTTGTGGCGAGATTTAATTTTCTATAATCAATACATATTTGTCATCCTATAACTTGGTTTGTTGTTGCTAACTAATTATGTTCATTCAAAGTCACAGTCACTCCTCCTTTCTTAGGAATGCAGTGAATTGGACTAACCCATGCACTATCTGAAAAGCACTATCTGAAAACTATCTGAAAAAGGGTAGATAATTCCAGCATCCAACCACTTTAAAATTTCTTTCATGACAACTTCTTTCATAGCAGGATTCAATCTCCTTTAAGGATCAGTCTTGGGTTTGCAATTCTCTTACATATAAATTATATGCATACAAATTAAAAGACTGACTCTTTTTATATCAACTATTGTCCATCCGAAGGCTTTCTTATAACTGCTTAATATTTTCATCAAACTCTCTTCTTCTTCTATAGTTAATTTTGAGGAAATTATAATAGGTAATGTAGAGGAATCACCTAAAAAGGCATACTTCAAATGTTTAGGAAGTAACTTCAACTCAAGGTTAGGAGATTTTTCAATTGATGGACAAAAAGATGTATCTTTCTCTGTTGTGTCCAAAACGTCAAAACTTTCTCGAACATAATTTGAATCTTCCTTATATAAAACTTCATATTTATCCAATTCCTCTTCTTGCTCGTGTTCCAACTCTTTAATCTCAAATTTCTCTTCATAATTTGTTTTGAAATTACATTCACTTAAATATCTTATCACATCCATTCTATAGAATTCATCATCTTTACCTTTTGCAAGGTACTTCATTGGTTTGGAAATATTAAATGTAATTGTTTGATCATTAACGCACATAGTCAATTCTCTTTTCTGCACATCTATCATTGCTCTTCCAGTGGCTAGGAAAGGTATCCCCAAAAAGATATATATCTCTTTATCTTCCTTCATTTCTAGCACAATGAAATCAACATGAAAGATAAATTGATCCACTTTCACTAGGACATCTTCTATAACTCTTTTAGGGTAAGTTATTGATCTATTTGCTAACTCTAGAGTTACAGTAGTAGGGGTTATTTCTCCTAATCCAAATCTTTTAATATTGATAAATACATAAGGTTGATGCTTGCTCCCAAATCACATAAATCTTTCCAATAAAATCTCTCCTATTGCATATGGAATTGTAAAGCAAACAGGATCTTTAAACTTTTTAGGAAGCTTCTTCTGAATTATAGCACTGCACTCCTCACTAAGTGAAATTATCTCATTATCTTCAAACATCCTTTTTATGTTAAGAATGACCATCATAAACTTTACATAGTTTGACATTTGTTATAAGGCTTCAGCAAATGGAATATTAATTGTGAGCTTTTTAAAAATTTCCATAAATTTTGAAAATCATTTATCCAACCTTTGTTGTTGAAGCCTCTGAGGAAATGGTGGTAGTGGTCTTTTCAAATCTTAAGTGAAGAAATAGGTCTTTCTAAACCTTTTGGAGCGTCCTCTTTTGGTTCTTCAATTTCTTCTCTCTCTATTTTAGTCTCTTTTTGAACTCTACCTTCCAATTCTCTTCCACTTCAAAGTTGAACGGCTTTTACTTGCTCTTCACTCTGGTCTTTTGGATTTACTTTTGTATTAACTGGAAAGTGCTCCGTAGGATCTATTACTTAATGAATTGGATATTTATCCCAATTGATTTTCAATATTTCTAATTGTAGCTCCTTGACTTTGTAACTGATTTCCCATTTGTAGGATCACTTCTTCTATAGACAACTTCTTCTCCTTAAATTGTGAATTACTGTTAAAACTTGGAGGCTAAGTAGGTCTATAATTACTATTCTCTTGGTTGTTCCAGTTTCCTAATGGGTTTACTTAACTTTTCCCCCATTGTTGATTATTATCACCCTTAGTATTATTCCAATTAAAATTGGGATGGTTCTTACAACCTGGGTTCTAATAATTTGAATATGGGTTATTCTGCTTGTTATTTATTGTATTCAAAGTTTTGAATGATGCTTGGGAATCTACCATTTGGCCTAATGAATTCTCTTCAATAATTGATATTGATTGAGAAAATTTCATTCCAAATTGGTCTAATTGTAGCAACTTGATTTGCTAACATGGTAACAGCATCAGTTTCATGAACGTTGGCTACTTTATTAAGATTTATCCTCTCTGTAGGCCATTTAAAATTTTTGGTAACCAACTCTTCTATTAAAGCATAAGCTACATTAAATGGTTTTGACATCAATGAACTGTCAACAGCGGCATCGATAATAGATCTAAGAGATCCAACTAATCCATTGTAAAATGTTTGAATTATTAACCAATCTGGTATAGCATGGTGTGGACACTTTCTTAAGAGTTCTTTAAATTGCTCCCATGCTTCATAAATAGATTCCCCTTCAAATTGACTAAAAGATGTAATATCATTTCTAAACTTCGCAGTCTTTGATGGTGAAAAATATTTAGCAAAGAATTTCTGTGCTAAATCACTCCAAGTTCTGATAGATCCAGGTGATAACGAATTTAACCATATCTTAGTCTTATCCCTTAATTAGAAAGAAAATAATCTAAGTCTTATAGCATCATCTAATACACCATCATATTTAAATGTAGCACATAATTCTAGAAAATTGATAAGATATAAATTTGGATCTTCAAGTGCTCCCCCAAACTGATTATTTGATATCATTTGGATAATAGCAAATTTAAGCTCAAATGAATTAGCCACTACAGCGGGTTTTTGGAAACTACAATGAAGTTCATCCACCGTAGGGTTTGCATAAACCCTTAAAGGTCTAAACTCTTCAACATTTTTATTATTTTGATTTATCATTTCTTGAAATTTTTCAGTAATTTTTTTATTTTTTAATTTTTCTAATAGTTCATTCTAATTCAGAATCGTAAGGTACAAGTTCTACAGAACCTGAACTATGCATACATTACTATAAAACACAATAACATAAAATAAAATAAAACAAAACAAAAAATAAAAACACACAAACAAGAACTTTATATAAAAACGACACTACAACATTCCTAAAATAAATCTTAAGATTTAAATAAGTCTTACAAGAAAAATTTGTTATCCAAAAACTTCTTTTTGAATTTTTTTTTGAAAGTTACTAATATTTTTCTCAATCATCGGCAACGGGTCTGAAAACTTGATCCTGACTTTCTATATATAGAGACATAAAATGTGATGTATGTGATTATATTTATAATATTTGAATATGGGATACTATGCAAGGATATGTATCGTTATCAAGTAATATAGAACTTTCTGATTAAGTCCCGAATATCGAACCCACAAGAAGGATTAGTTTTAGATAACAAAATACTTAGTAATATATATTCTTACTCAAACTTAAGATGCTATAATATGAATAAAAGTTTGATTCTTTTCATAATTTTTGGTAATTGAAAATAAAGTAAGCAACTAATTAACTTAACTAAAATACTTGCAAGATGAAGGCAATAGAAGTAAAATATCTTTTTCCTTATCATGAATCAGTGATAAACATAGAAATTCAGTTATGAAAGTATGTTAATTGTGTTGTGCCAAATAGAAGCAATAATATTCTTTACCCTTACTAGAGATGCTATAAAGAACATTGGTTAATCTATAGTTTGAATAGTCTTGAAGACCACTAGGCAGAGAAAATACTAGCTCTCACTCTAGAGTTCCCTCTTCTCCCTTCACCTGGGGGCTAACATCTTGTATCAAAACCTATAACTATAAATCAAATTGGGGGCTTTAACCTGTCACTCTAAAGTCCTCTTATTCTACACCCTCAAAAATATATTTCTCTATTTATTTGCACTCAACCCCATAAACTACATTCTCATTCTTGAAATCTATATGTGATTCCAACCATTTGTTGACTGAGATAATATCATCTCGGATCTTACTTGTTCTTTACATGTTCTCACAATAGATTTTAGCATCTTAATTGGCCAAATCAAGAAGTAAATGAAGTGTAAGGTCTTGAATCATTACAACTTCTTCCAACATTAAGTCTAATACTTCACACAACTTCCTTTAAACATTTAATCACTTATCATTTTAAGAAAAAAGATAAAGAAAACTACTCAGAATCCATGGAGACATGGCTACTCAGAATCCATGGAGAAAACACAAACACACATGAGTTTAAAAGTAGAAATCATGCAAACAAACAAGATATCTAAAGTAAAAACCAAGTGTAGTCACAAAGATAAACACTTGTCTTAAATTCTCTCCACCAAATGTCTTGAAGTTCCTTTGAATTCTCTTCCTTCTCTCAAAATACAAATTAACACTCAATATAACATAAAATATAGTAAAGGTGGCCGACAGCTGTGGCAGTTGTAAATTTTGGTGGTTGGTTGCTGGCCTCTTCTCTTGGAAAATCTAAGTCTTTTCTTATAAAAATCCATGGTGTGTCTAGCTATCTTTTCAAAAAGGTGTCTCCATTTAATGAATATTCTGGAAGTTGTCTCCTTAAAAGCCAATTGAATGAATTTTCATGTCCATGGGCTATTTCCCATTTTTTTATCTAGGTTTTCTTAAAAATCCTCTTCAAAATTTTGCTCCAATTAATATTTCTTCAAGTAACTAACTTTGGCGCTTAAGAACGAAGTACGTGGCGCTTAGGAGCGGATGGTCTGGCGCTTAGGCGCTCTAGTTCATTTTTGCACCGTTCTTTATTTTTTCTCCAAATTTGAGCCTTTTTCATTCTTTTTAGCATTTTTCATCCATTTGATTTTTAGCATTCTTTTTAGCATTTTTCATCCATTTGATTGTACCTACAAAAAAACACACAAATACCTTTCATTAAAGTGCAATATCTCAAATATAAATATAAAAATGTGAACAAAAACTCTATATTTTCTAGGTTTATCAACCATCAGGGAAACTAATGGTCACATAGAAGATTTGATTCAATTTTTATGTTTTAATTTTAATTTTGATTTTGACCTTGATTCTGATTTTTGTTTTTATTTAATGAAAATTAATTTCAGAAGGCAGAAATATGCAAAGAGTCGGATTAGGATGGAATGCATAAGGATTCACATCCAACCCAAATGATATCGAAAGTGCAGAGACATGTGAATAGGATTCCTTATTCCATCCAAAGTGGTCTCAGCCCCATCTCAAAAATTCATGTAGAGAATTGAATGTCGTAGTCCTTTTAAGGTGGTCGTTGACCGATCTCCAAAGATGAGAATAGGATGTTTTGCTCCATTTAAGGTGGTCTTAGACCTATTTTGAAGATTTTGTGTAGAGAATTGGATGTTGCATTCCATTTAATGTTGACTTAGAATGATCTCAAAAGTTGAGAATAGGATGTCATGCTCCATTTAAGGTGGCCTTAGACATATCTCAAAGATATAGTGTAGAGAATCAGATGTCGTATTCCATTTTAGGTGGCCTTAAACCAATCTCCGAAGAAGAGAATAGGATGTCATGCTCCATCTAAGGTGGCCTTAGACCAATCTTGAAGATATTGTGTAGTGAATCAGATGTCGTATTCCATTTAAGGTGGCCTTAGATCGATCTCGGAAAATGAGAATACGATGACGTGCTCCATTTAAGGTGGCCTTAGAGCTATTTTGATGATAAGTGTAGAGAGTCAGATGTCGTACTCCATTTAAGGTGGCCTTAGATTGATCTTAGAAGATGAGAATAGGATGTCGTGCTCCACTTAAGGTGGTCATAGACCTATCTTGTAGATATCATGTAGAGAATCAGATGTCTTCTTCCATTTAATGTGGCATCAGAGCGATCTCGAAAGTGAGCATAGGATGCCATGCTCCATTTAAGGTGGCCTTAGACCTTTCTAAAAGATATCGTGTAGAGAATTAGAAGTCGTATTTCATTTAAGGTGGCATTAGACTGATCTCAAAAGATGAGAATAGGTTGTCAAGCTCCATTTAAGGCGGTTTAGACCTATCTCAAAGATATCGTATAGAGAATCGGATGTTGTACTCCATTTAAGGTGGATATAGAATGATCTTGGAAGACGAGAATAGGATATTGTGCTACATTGAAGGTGGCCTTAAACCTATCTTAATGATATTGTGTAGAGAATTGGATGTCGTATTCCTTTTAAGATGGCCTTAGACCGATCTCACAAGATGAGAATATGATGTCATGCCCCATTTAAGGTGGCCTAAGACCTATCTCAAAGATTTCGTGTAGAAAATTAGATTTTGTACTCCGTTTAAGGTGGCCTTAGACCGATCTCGGAAGATGAGAGTAGATGTCGTGCTCCATTTAAGGTGGCCTTTGACCTATCTCAAAGAATTCTTTTAGAGAATTAGATGACGTTCTCCATTTAAGATGGTCTCATACTTATCTTAAAGATTTTTTACATAAATAAGGAAAGCTCATGGACTCACATCCAACCTAAGAGGTGACGGGCTAAATTGGAAAGGAGGGCTCAGAGACTCACATTCAATCTAAGAGGTAGAGAAAGGGAATTAGAGTCTAAGATTGACCTCAAGAACATTATGAGAATAGTGTTGAGAATTTGTGGTGATAAATTTATGAATATGTGAAATGTGAAGATTATTAGTGGTGAGAAAAGAATTGTAAGATTTTTGTGAGGAGTTTGAAACTCTGTGGGAATTGTGAAGAGATTCGTGTGGAATTCGTGATACGAAAGTGTAATGTGTGGAACCTCAAATTTAAGCTGAATAGTTTATCCTTTTTATCATTTTTTCTTGTTGTTTTTATCATTTTTTTCTTGTTGTTTTTATCATATTTTTATTATCAGGTTATCTTTTCAGATTAAATTTTTATCGATTAAACTTTCAATTTGAATTTTAATTTTTTTATTAGACTTTCTTTGTATCTTTCTTTGTTCATTATAAATTGGGACCAACGTATGGTCTTGCGGCTCTTAAGGAACTTTAAGATGAGCAAAGAAGAGTTTAGAATTTCTATTGGTAAGGTTACCATCACTAGACCTCTAGGAAGAGTCATCAGGAAAGTCCTAAAGCTAGACCTCCACAAAAAGTGAGGTCAACACAACCTAACAGTACATGACTAATATTCTCCCCAAGTAGGTTCAAACATTCAATTTTATGACTTTTACCTAATTAGTTAATTAATTCAAACAATCAATTCTGAGTTAGAATAAACCATAAGAAAAATTTGAAAACAAAAAGAATTTCAGAATTATCAAGAAATGACAAACACTTCATAAAATAATTTTGAAAATCAAATTTTTGAAAATGAACATGGTAATATATAAAGAATTTTAAGGAACTATGCAAACCTTACAGCAGCTTAAATTTACTTAAGCGCATAAATCCTTATTGTACAGACTAAGTTATTTGAACTTAAATTTGTTATTATACAAATGGTACAAAAAAATTAATCTGGAGGAACACCATCTGAGGATCCATACTTACACCTTGCAAGCATTTTAGAATTGTTTCCTATATTTAAATATGATGGTGTATCAAACGACGTTGTTAGACTTAGACTTTTCCCTTTTTCTTTAAGGGATAAAGCTAAGATTTGGTTAAACTCGTTAGCACCCAGATCTATTAGAACTTGTGGAGAGTTGGCACAAAAATTCTTTGTTAAGTATTTTCTACCTTAAAAAACTGCTAAGCTTGGAAATGATATAACCTTATTTACTCAGATGAAGAGAAGTCAATATACGAAGCTTGGGAACAACTTAAAGAATTCCTTAGGAGGTGCGCGCATCATGCCTTGCCAGTCTGGTTAATTATTTAAACATTTTATAATGAGTTAGTAGGATCCCTTAGATCTATTATTGATGTTGTTGATGGAGGTTCATTAATGTAAAAATCATTTGATGAAACTTATTCATTAATTGAAGAGATGGCTACGAGCAATTTTCAATGGACCTCTAAAAGGCTAGTGTTCATGATAACGATGCAATTTCTTTATTGGCATATCAAGTTGCTGCAATAACTAAGAAGATAGATCAATTTGGAATGAAATTTTCTCAAACACCTCATGTTATAGAAGAAAATACATTAGGACAGTGTTGACCACATTTTTGGTGAGGTCTACTTTTTCCTCTTAGGAAGCAAAGAAGAATACAATTATAATTTTAAATATGGGATACTACGCAAACATACGTATCGTTATCAAGTAATATAAGACTTTTTTATTAAGCCCCGAGTATCAAACTCACAGGGAAGACTAACAATATGCACTTAAGAAAACTAGAAAATTTAGAGAACAAAATTCTATTTATCAAAATATTCTTACTTAAACTTAAGATGCTATAGTAGGAATGAAAATTTGATTCTTTTTGTAATTTTTATTTTATGAAAATAAAGTAAGCAACTCATTAACTTAACTAAATATTAGTAAGATGAAGGCTATATAAGTAAAATATCTTTTTCCTTATCATGAATCAGTGATAAGTATAAAAATTCTATTATGGAATGGAAGTATGCTAAATGTGTTGTGCCAAATAGGTGCAAAAATATTTTTTACCCTTACTAGAAATGCTATAAAGAACACTAACTAATCTATAATTTGAATAATCTTGAATACCGATTAGGTAGGGAAGATACTAGCTCTCACTCTAGAGTCACTCTAGAGTTCTTCACTCTAGAGTTCTCTCTTCTCCCTTCACCTGGGGGCTAACATCTCGTATTAAAACCTAAAACTATAAGTCAAATTGGGGGCTTTAGCCTGTCACTCTAAATTCCTCTAATTCTATTTCCCTATTTATTTACACTCAACCCCATGAACTACAATATCATTCATGAAATGAATTTGTGATTCTAACCATTTGTTAATCGAGACAATACCATCTCAGATCTTACGTGTTCTCACAACATGTATTAACATCAAAATTGGCCAAATCAAGAAGTAAATGAAGTGCAAGGTTTCAAATCATCACAACTTCTTCCAACATTGAAGTCTAATACCTCACACAACTTCCTTTAAACACTTAATCACTTATCATTTTAAGTAAAAAGATAAAGAAAACTTCTCAAAATTAATGGAAAAAACATAACCACATATGAGTTTAAAAGTAAAAATTATGCACACAAATAAGAAATCTAGATTAAAACTAAGTGTAGTCACAAAGATAAACACTTATCTCAAATCCTCTCCACCAAATTTCTTGAAGTTCCTTTGAATACTCTTCCTTCACTCACAATACAAACTAACACTCAAAATAAAAAGAAAGTGGTTGGCGGATGTGCTTACTTGGATGGATGATGACTGTAAAATCTGATGGGTGGTTGGCCTCTGGCAGTTGGCTTTGATGATCCATGTATTCTTTAATAAAATCCAAAAGGTTCTTTGGTTTCCCTTCAAAATGTGTCTCCATTCAATGAATCTTCTAGAAGTTTCCTCCTCAAAAGCCAATTGAATGAATTTTCGTGTCCGTGGGATATTTTCCACATTTTACTAAGGGTTGCTTCAGACACCTCTTCAAAAATTCATCTAAATTCAATGAATCATCAAATAACTACTTATGGCACTTAAGCAAGGGGTACCTTGCGCTTAAGCGCGAGCCTTTGGCGCTTAGGTGTCAGACCTGAGCGCTTAGGCTCCCTAATTCATTTTTGTACCTTTCTTTATCGTTTCTCCAAATTTGACCCTTTTTCACTCCTTTTAGCGTTTTTCTTCCATTTGATGGTACCTGAAAGAAAAACACACAAATACCTTTCATTAAAGTGTAATATCTCAAAAAATAAGTATAAAAATGTATATAAAAATACTATATATTTTAGGTGTATCACCACTAAATGTTCAAAATCACCAATTCACCCCCAATTTCCATCAACTTGATTTCAAACTTCCCCAATTCCATCTCCACATCAAATTTCATCATTTCCTAGCCCAATTAAAACCGCATTCTAAATTAATTTAACCCAATTCCAAATGTTAATTTCAACCCTAAACCAATTAGCCCTAAATTGACATAAAATCCAAAATTCACCAAATTGAGCTCCATGACCAATTAAATTTCTCCAATTTCAAATCCTAAATTCCTAATGAAAATTTTTTAAACCAAATTGAGCCTTCACATGACCCAAATCCAAACCTAAACCTAACCTAAACCCAAGCTCATGTCAAATACCCCAAAATTGGCCCAACATCAAATTCCATTAAATTGAACCATGTAACCAATTCAATTTTGCCTAATTCAATTTTTTCCCATTCACTTCCTAAACTCCTCATGACATTCGCATTTTAAAATAAGCCCAAGCCAAGCCCAAATCCAATTTTTAGCCGAAACCCAAATTAACCTAAACCTTTGGAATTAGCATACGCTTAATCTTATCCTAGCTTAATTATCCTCCTAGGATGCTAATCAAATTAACCAAGAACAAAATTTTGAGCCATGGACCAAGGGTCATCTGAATCATGCAAACTCGTCTCCAAATTTGGCTAAGCCCTCTATCACATGCCATCAGCCCTCAAGACCCAATGTAATCACAATTAAACCTTCCATTAAACCTTATGACCTTGCAAGTCACCTCCCCTAGCTTGGACAAATAACCTAATGGTCGTAAAACCTAAAACTGAGAAGCCTTCTTTTAGCTAAAACCCAAAATTCTACCCATCTAATGTGGCTCGCTGCCATTGGTGAATTGTGCGCTCAACACTCCATCTAAGCAATCTTTTCCACCCCTCGGTTTACCCTATTGGCCACCATGACCATGGCTATTTAAAGACCACCTCTCATGGTCAAAGAGAAATTCTTTGAGGAGACCCTTCCAAATTGCTTTTTGAGCTTCCCCCACTCCCGACCACACACCCCCCCCCCCCCCCCCCCACTGTAAGATCCTAATTTCAAGCTTAAAATCCAGGGCTTTTTTTATCACTCCCCCAAACTCCAAAAACCTTGAAATTTATTGTCCTATTAGATTCCCAAGACTATACGAGGAAGTTTCCCATAAAAACCCATCTCACGATCACTCAAACCGACTCTTAGACCAAACCTAAGCCACCTGTTTATTGAACTCCTAGCCAGACCCAATTTTAGCTCGAAGCAGCACTTAAAGGGCATTCATAGACTTAATACAAAGCTCATGAACAAACCTAATCGAGGCCTTACCTCTTGGGCAAGCGTATAAGCTAAAATCTCTAAAATCTTTCTTGGTTCCACCAATTGTGAAGAGAAGTTTCATTTCATATGATTTTAACCATGTGGATATGTTTGTCTCGATTAGATGAAGCTATAGAATTAAATCATGAGTGAATTCATGGAGTATCGAGTGAGATCGGAGCATTTTAGTGTGAACGGTTCTCGGTTTAGGTAAAATGGGGAAGATGAACAGATGTCATAGATTCGCACGCGTATTAATCCAGCGGCAGAGGAGGAGTTAGACAAGGGGATGGAACATAAGGCTTAGGTTGAGTCAACATAGATGTGGATGACAACGTTGAATGGGAGTGTGCTGCTTGGGCTTTCGGTGCTACCAAGGAAGAACGTGGCGTCGCATGGATAAGTAGGAAACTAGGGTAATTTTTATTTAAATAAAGTCATAGACATTAAAAAATTATAATTTGGTGTATAAAAATCATAAAAATAAAATAAAAATTCACTAATGCTTAGTGAATAGAAGATAATATTATGGACTAAAAATTAAAATTCTTTGTCATGTATTTTATTTTTAATTAATTAAATACTCTAACATATAACCCTAAAAGTCAAAGAATAGTGATAACCCTAAAAGTCCTAATTTTCAAAGATAGTCACCTATTTTTTATGAAAATAATTATATAAATTAAAATATAAATCAGAAAAATATGGAACTTGCTTTGGTTGGTTCACTATGGTCAGAGGACCTTATGAAAAATATAAAATGAGTTTAAATAATTAGGCATATTATTTTATGTAATTAAGTCATTAAAGCTCATAAAAAATTAAGAGAATATAATATAATTCAATAAATCACCAAATTTGATCCACAATGAAGATAATGAACATATTAAGCCTCAATAAAAATTTTAAATCCATTTGAAATGTTTATCATATGAAAATTTGTTTCTCTAAGTAAATGGGATTTATGTACTAAAATAATTATAATAAATAAAATATAATTAAGAAAATTATGAAAAGTGATTTAGAGTGTTCCTTGTGACCACCGTCACTCAAGAAAATTAAAATTAATGTTAAAATAAAAAAAAATTATTTTTTAGCTAATTTTTAATTTTAAAATAATTAAAAATAATAAAAAATCACAAAAACAGAAAGTGCTCCAAGATTCACTAATTGTTCCCTTATCCCTTCGGACCATGTAAAATATTTTTTTCTAATTTTCTTAATAAATTTATGTATTTTAAATGTCAAAAAATGTATTTTACTTAATTTTGCATTAAAATAATTACAATAATTAAAATAAAAATCATAAAAAATGTAATGTTTATTTCTCTGAGTTCTCTGAACTCAGAGAACTAATGAATAATATAAAAAAATAAATTTTGAAAATAAATTATAATTTATTTAATTAATCACCAAATAAACCAATAATTATAAAAATTAAAATATAATTCAAAAATTATGAAATTTATTCCAAGTGGTCTTCTAACCTAGGTGAACCTCCAAAAATTTTCATGAAGACAGAAACATTAATTTGATTAATCAAATGAATTAACATTGAAAATCCATTGTTTGAGCTAAAGTAATTATTAAAAATTAAATAAATATCATAAAATAATAGCTTTACCTCTGATATTTTATTTGACCCATGAGTGGGGCATCAAGAAAATTTCGTCATTTAAGTTTAATTTTTTGAATTATGAGCTGGAGAGCCTTAAGGAGAAAATGGTAAATATGGAATTTTGAAGCCCTGATTAAAACTTAGGTTAAGTCAAAGGGTAAAGGGCTAATATTCATCGTAATAAACTTCTCTAGATGTTTGAAATAAGAAGGGTTAAGAGGTACAAACCAATTCACCACTTTTCTACAATAAGGGTAAAATTGTAATTTTTTAATTATTGTGACTTGAAAGTTAACCTAATTCGATGAACCTAAGGTAGTGGGCTTGTGCTAGGAAGATAATAATTTACTCATTTTGAATCCCTCTAATTAGTGATTAGATGATAAGTGCAATCTTCTAATGAGAATTAATTCCACTTATTCCAACATCCTTATTTATTATAAACTTATCAATAAATGTTGTATAATGGATTAGTAGTGAACTAGACTTGATCCCAATTTGCCAAAAAAGGTTTAGAGAATAGAAAAATAATTAATCATGAATACCTTTAAAACACTACAAGCCAAAGTTTAATCGAGCACTAAATCTTCGATGATTCAGTTTGCCCTTATGAGCACCCACTCACATAATTCTTAAGAGGAAGATCGAGTGAATACCTAGTCACTTTGCTCATGGGATAATTAAAATATCAAGGTTCATTGAGCACATGATAAATTAATTAAAACTGAATCTAAATTTAACTTTTAGGTGATTATTTTAATAACTTAATAAGTTCAACTGAAATCAAAATGTTTCAAGGGGTTTTAAAAGTTGTTTAGGGTTATGCCCCAAACACTTTTATAACCTTTTGGATATTTCAAAGGAAAATTGAACTCATTATGCTTTATTCAAGAAATTCATCCTTAAAACCTTTAGAGACCCACCAATTTATGTCACAGGACACGTTAATTCACATAAATTAATAAAAATGTCCTACACAACTTATCATACATTAATGACCCAATGCTCAGAGATTTAAGTCTTCTCTAAGGTATTTAAATCCTTGTGAGCAACTAGAGATATTTATTTTTACCACATATGGAGTATCGAACTTGTGTAAGTATGAGGTCTAAGTGACTAGGGTGATGATGACAATGCTAATGTGTGTTAAAACAAGGGATACAAAGTGGGATTTTATAATAGTAATTTCTACATTTGGAACTTCAATAAATGCGGAGAGGATAAGGACTCATGATATTATTTACTCATCTTAATGAGATTATTGCCCCTATACTTTTAGGTTGCTAGTAGTCCTAGCTTGATTAGAATAATTAATCTGTGGACTATGAAGTATTTTAAACAACAATTTTTTTTACAACATAATTACTTTTTTTCCTACTGAAGTAAGCATTACATGCATGAAAACTAAATTCAAAATTAAATCTTATAAAGGTCCACGATTAATCTCTTGAATTGAGGTTAGTTATGCCCTTCAAAAATTATTGGTTTGGTAGCTCTTACTCAAAGTTGGGAAGCACACAGTCTAGCTCTGATCTCCCACCTTCACCAAATGTCTTACACTTTGTTCTGATCTGTCATATATGACTAGGGGTGTTCTTCTACTTGCTCGTGCTTTACTACGACTCATTTTCTATCTTTTCCTTTACCAGATTTCTGTTTACTTCCTATAATTTATTTAAATCTCCTTCAAATAGATTATGCTTTATTATATTAACCATGCAGGGGTAGCAGAGGCCCAGGTACACTAATTTAAAAATTTACGACAATTTTATTATAGCATTTTCTTTTACTATCCTTTTACTTTTAGTTTTGTAATCGCAAGGCCTTTAAGATAGAAAACAGTAGCCAATTTACCTAAGGTGGATCACTATAAAACCCAAACAAATACCTGTTAATTAATTAGATTAATAATGATTGAAAGAAAATCTTAAGACATAAAGTATTTTTCTTGAGCTATCACTTCGATGAGGAGCCAGAGTAAGTTGGAGCAAGTGGAGGACTTTTTTTAGAATTAAATAACGAGCCATAGAATTTCAAGGTAGCTCATCTAGCACGATGTAAATTTTCAACTCAGCTTTAAGACTTTACACAGTCGTGTTGTGAAATCTAAGCCTTAATTAGCTTTAGGCTCTGAGGTTGTCGTTTGTTACGACTTAAACCTTTCTATCTTCTAGGCTATTTGTATGACCATGTTATGCAAGTGTAAGCCTTAAATAATAAAAATGCCAAGATGAAACATTGAATAATATTTTCTCAAAATTGAAGCCAAATAGTAGGATCTTTGAAAAAGTCACCAAGGCTTCCCTCGGAACAGTGACATCTCCTACCTTTCATTCCTTTGGATTCTTATAAATAAATGTTCTCATTTGATCCATTCTCTTTTGAACTTCCAATGTTTAATCTTGAAAACATTAACCTTTGGAATTCTATAAAGCAAAACCACTTATTTGAATCAATATTATTCTTAAGAGACTTTGGTTACTTAATATGTAATTAACAATAAGGGTTTCCCTCTATAAGGAACTTTAAAACTCAGCTTAATATAAACCTTATTTAATCCTCTATATTAGATAGGATAACTTTTTGTTCAACATAAAAAGGTTTTGCAGACCAAAAAATCTGTCGTAAATCCCAAAGTTTACATAATCAAGCTTTAGAATCAAGTAATGTAATTATCCATTAGGATAGCTGCATCGCTGGTGGTATTGTGCTCGTTTAATGTATATATGAGATTGGTTTGGTCTTATATTTTTAAAATTAAAATATTAATTTTTCAAAATTATATATATATACATACATATATATATACACACACACAC